>NC_083648.1:15699435-15999435 GCF_963576545.1 Limanda limanda
CGACGCCTACTTCTGCCTGCAAAGGACCCCCTTATGTACTGTCCTCATTTCCATTCACTTCACCACCATGTACGCCAGCATCATGACCACGACCGCCATCAGTGTCCACCGCTACCTGGCTGTGAGGTTCCCCCTGCAGACCCGATTGTGGAGGAGGAAGAAGGAGATAGCTGTTGCCGTGTGCTTGTTTATTTGGGGACTTCTGGTGACAGCTTCGGTGATTTACCGAAAGGAGAACTACCCGGACAAACTCTGGACGTGTTATGAAAGATGCAAGAATGGTCCGCTTCACATACAGTTCATCCTGATTATGGTCGGCCTCGGCTACCTCACTCCACTGGTGATCGTTTTGTTTTGTTCCAGTCACATCATCTCTGTTCTGTCAAAGTCGGATGACAAGTCAGAGGAAAAGAAAAGCATTGTTGGTCTGGTTTCAGCAAACATGATCGTGTTCATCGTCTGCTACACACCGATCCACATTGGCTTCCTCATCAACTACTTTTCCACTCCACCTGAAAACTGGCAGAGTGTATTTTCGCCTCCACATTTATATTTACTTGTGTGTGAATGGATTGCCACCACAAACTGCTGCTTTGATTCCATCAGCTATTATTTCTTATTGAAAAACTTTTATTCGTAAGTCAGTGTTAGAATTAAAGAAGTGCTCCACAGAAGTAAGATCAAAATATGACTTTTTATGATGTCATCAAGGTCGTCTCTGTTTGGGCTTGACACTCTTTGGGGAGGATGAAGGAAAAACACTGTTGATTTATGGGAATTGTAGGATCCAGTGTTTCTGCAGCTTGATACAGTCAAGGGTGTCAAATTTAGGATGTGACTACCTCCGCTGCTTGGATTTAGACATTTTTTCAAATGAATCTTTCTTTTGTGAGATCCCAATTTGATAATTTATGCAACACAAAAAATATTGGGTGGCCCTTTAAATTGGCTTTATGCTAACTCTTTAATAAGCACCATGCTTTAAGTGTCTGATACGAAGGAGTATTAGTGAAACATGAAAAAGGAAAAATCTTGGATCTCGAAAGAAATGTAATATAATGAGAATAAGGTCATATTCTACGTGTCATGTTAGAGCACAAATATCAAAGGATCGTCTTATCGCCTGCTCTAAAATGAGGAATATTGAGCATCCTATTAAATTAGCACAAATAATTAAATATTTAATCTTTAGGCATCCCATAATCAGGGCTTTGAAGAAATTGTGCAAGAAGAGTCTATGCTGACAGAAGAGACACACAGACCAGGAGGGAATTGCCTGTTTTGTGATGGAGGAAATATTTGCTGGTGTTCGACTGTGAGGTTTTCATCTGTTACATCTGTGTGATAAGTAAGAGGGTTCGTAGCTTCTCACGAAACGATGGTCCAAGGGTTTGGATCCAGAAGGAGCAGAACTTTGGCAAGCACAGTAATATGATGACTTTTCTAATTGAAATACATATGGCCCTAATACTCTGTCGTAATCTGGCATTGCTTGTGATGATTATTGTTTTATAGATTTGTACGATATGATTTATTCTCAGAAAATGTAAGTGATGTATGTGTTTTGTAAAAATTAAGTTTTTCCACGTGACAAAGTCCAAGGTTGCTGTATGAGTTGTTTCCCATTATGTGTTTTCCTTGTGGGGACAAATGCAAGTTCTAATAACATAAATCTGTGACTTTTAAGGTGAAGACATGTTTTCAGTCTGTGTTAAGGTTTTGGTTCAAGTTAAATTTGCATTGATGGGCAAGTGAGTGCTGCCTGCACGATGGACAGAGCGTTGCATCCGAGCAGAGGACGAGGGCTATTCTAGTCTCTGCTCCAGACCTTTCAAACGAAACAGCTGTCTGAGTCAAGCTGAGCTGCACAGACAGACGATGTCCGGTCAATGCACATGGCGCCCATGGGAGTTCATTCCTCTCACACCCTCACACGGACCAGAAGGAGGGAAGCCAGTGTCCAGCTCCCTCTTGTGGCAGGACACTGGTAAATACTAACTCACCCTGCCTCACTGCCAATATGATGAAAAGTGTTTCTCATTTAAAGAAAATTCACAGGAGTAATGATAAACACGGTACTCCTCGCTGCTGGGAAGCTGCATCTGTTCAGAACCACACGCGACAACATTAGCAGTCAATTGTATAATGTCATTTAATAGCAGTACTCCAAAAATGTATGGTTATTATAACAGCAGTATTTTAGCAACTGCAAAAAAACTAAAACAAACTCAGCAGGCACCAGTCAAATGAGATGGCTCAGTTGTGGCTGAGGTTCCGGCCTGCGACCCTACTCTAACAACAGGAAGGAAACGGCTGACCTCAGCAGTCAGCCAAAGTCACGTAAATACTATACATACATCTTATTCACAGCATCGTCGCCGAATAAAGAAAAACTCACACTTTAAACACAGTCCTGTCTCAGAAGAGCTCAAACAACCCCCACCCTCCCTCCCTCCCCCCAAAACCCCCCAAACTGATACACTATACCATCAGCCTGATTATTTACACTATTCACAAATGATACAGGACAGCTCCTTTACAGAATGCAAAAAAATGTGCTTTTCCTTATTACGGCACAGTTACAGGATGACATTCAACAGAAGAGAATGAGCGCAGTCATTCAGTCAGGATGCTGAGAAGTGCTTTCAAGATCCTCCAGTATGGCAGTCGGTTGGCAATGACAGACAAGACACCTTACGACAGAAGAAGACAAAAATAATCTGGATCTACAGAGGTTACCTCGCAGCACTTCAGTGCATTTGAAGGTTTGCTTATAAACTACTTATAGATCATTGTTATTACACATCAGCTATTCTGGACTAAAAGCAGCTCCTGTCACGGTTTAAGTGAAAACATTACAGTATAATCATGACAAAGGGTCTGCGTGTGTTTTTACATATTTACAGCACGTTAGTTTGGCATGATGCCTCAAAGTAGTGTATAAACAGACCCTCAAACGCCCCTGCTGGTGGCGTTCTGTATCTGCAGGAAAAAAACAAAACGATTTCAACAGTACAAGCCAACGTCGAGATGAAAGAACGGAACATTCAGCATGTAAAGTCAAAGGCATATCACGCGTACAGTATACTGCAATAGTGGAGCTCTCCATCACCACAGTGCATGAAACCACTGCACTGCTGATTCTTCATGGCACTTTAAACATTTCTCCCTCCCTCCGTTATTTTTAATTTTTTTTGCTTTGGGAATCAGGCATCAGGAAATCATCATTCATTATAGTTGGCTTTGATGTACAGATGTAAAAAAAACAAACAGACACTGGTCATCATTAGCGTCTGAGGGTTTCAGTCATGGAGCAGGTTGATGTGAAATTTACACAGAAACAGATTTTCATATATTCATATTTATAATGACATGACGGATGTTTTTACTTTTGTTTGCAAGCAAATGCCTGGTAACATTTTTTGGACTCATTATTTGTCTTATATTATCCCATGATCTAAATTAAATGTTTACTATGTACAGATAAACCACATATTGCTGCTCACTACAAGGTCCTTCTACCGTCTGGGGGCTGAAAGAGGAAATCGGCTCTAACAAAGCACACTCTCATTATTTTATGGTTGTTGCACCTCATTTCATCAGGCTGCATTTTGTTTCCTCTACGTCTTGTCTCTTTTTATGACCTCCATCTCCTCGCCAACACACTCACACCGTGTCCTGTTAATCTAAACGCTGACCATTTTATGCCACCGGACACTTTGATATGCTGAATATATATGGTCCCATTTGCCTTCTGGGAACATTTCCATTACCCCTATTGGCTGCGAGTTAAGCCAAAGGTTTCAATCACTGCTGCTGTGACTATCACTTTATTCTGTATCACATCTGTGTGGGACCTTGGCCACTGTGGCCTTAACGGGGGGGGGGGGGGGGGGGGATTTCCGTCCTATAAAAGTGGACTGTGTTCTTTAATGCAGCGTTAATGACTGTTTGTAAACGCGTGGAAAAAAACCTTCGGGTGACAGTGAAGGACAGGGTGGTGATATATTGCAGTGCTTTGATTTCAAATTCTCTCAAATTCTCCCCTCCGCTTTTGTAGCACCCCCTCTCCAGACGTCCTGGTGGAATTATTAGCCATTAAAGAGCACGCGGAGTTAGAGGGAGGCAAACAAATAGAGCGATGGGCGGCCGAGATGCCGTCATTTACCCAGAGCATGCGGTTGGCAGAAATAGTGCTGACATTGCACTCCTGCACTCTGCTCTCCAAAGAAGTTGAGTTATGGTCCCGTAGGCCCACGAGAAAGGTTCCAGGCATTTGGCGCTCACGTCTCCCCTCTCGTACACATGGAATACTAAATACCCCCCCGGTACAAATACATGTATCCATCTTATGTGTGTGTGTGTGTGTGTGCAGCTGGGGGGACAGAGAAAAGGAGAAGCAGAGAGGAGGGATTTGCGTTGCTTCATCGTCCATTAGGTTTGTGTTTACAGTCACAACGACTTGAGTTTTTTGTCCGATGAGTCAGCTATTGAGCTTCAGGTATTCAAAGGATCCGTTTATGAATGTTCAATTTCACCACAAGCACCTTGTTGGCACGAGAACAACAGGTACTATAGATGGGAGGCAGATGGGTGACAGTCTCATCAGTGTTATCCAAGAGGGGAAAAAAAGCAACCCCCACTCCTGCGGCAGTACCTGACTGCTTCTGCAACCTCAGTTAATGTGCACAGAGAAGGCAGCTCCTAAGTGCCGTGTCCATCTTTGTCCACATCCTGTCTGCCCCCCCATACTGCTCCCTGTCCCTCTTTCTTTTTCCTCTCCATCCTCTCTCCTCCCGCTCTCTGCTGCTGCTGCTGCTCCTGCTCGGGAGCTGGAGAGGGGAGAGGCAGCTCTGCAATGCAGACACAGCAACAACCACAGTCCGTCTGACCAATTAGTGCGAGTCAGGATGTGAGTGGCAGACCCAGCAGCCAGTCGCGAGGAGAGACTCGTCATGGGGGGACATTTTGGGGGTTGGATGGGCCAGAGACCGACAGAGGAGATCAGAGGGGCTGAATGACCATGACATAATTATGAAGTGAAGGTAGAGAGAGGACAGAAGATAGAGAGAAGGGGGAGGAAAGAGAGGAAATAAAACTCTGCACATGGAAAGTTGTCCCCTTCATTTCCTCAGCAGTCACTGGCCGGTCTGAGTCCTGTCACTGCAGTTCTTCTTGCTCATCAGGTGGCTGAGGTCCACCAGCTCGCCCAGCTCCCCTCGCTCCAGGGCCCCTCTCAGCAGGGCCCTGGTCAGAGCGGGGGTGTGATGCTGGGACACGTACGCCTGAACACTGGACGCCGGCATGGAGGGCGGAGGCATGGGGACAGGGACCATCCCGTGGCTACTGAGGAGGTATCCTTCCTGGGCCGGCCAGCGCAGAGGCAGCGGGTCGTTGTACTCCATGTGGGCACTGGGTGCTGAGACCACCCTCCGACGCTCGGGCGAGTCCTGGGGGGTCATGGGGTAAACGTATTCTCCCGCAGACTTCCTGAGCGGAGCCTTGGGCGTCCCCTTCATTCCCTTTTCTTGCTTGCTCAGGCAGACATAGTGCTGGCGGGGTGTGTCTATTACTCGGCCATCGCCCGCATGTCTCCCAACAACCCCTTGCTGAAACAGTCTGGTGGTCAGGTAGACAGAGGGGGGGATGCGGCAGGGTGAGCCCAGGCCCACAGAGCCCCCCCCCAGGTACGTCTGGCTGGTGTCCCAGCCTCCGGAGTTGGAGTCAGACAGCCGCAGGCCTCTGCGTTTCTGCTGGGGGGTGTGCTCCGGGGTGGGCAGGAACCCGGGGTCCAGCTCCCCTGACTTCACCCAGCCGTTGGGCATGACGAACAGGGTCTCCCCGCCCTGAGGGCAGGGGCGCTCCCCACCTCCCTGCCGCGTCACGCTCAGCACGGAGCCTCCCATTCCGCCGCCGCCGTTACTGAGCAGGCCTCTCTCTCGTCGCTGGATGGAGGACTGGGAAGCGTTGCCATGGCGACGGTTGGCAGGCTTGTGGGCCATGATCCAGCACACGGCGAGGCCAGAGAGCGCCGCCCCGATGGTAAACGCAGAGACTGCGGACGCCACTAGCAGGTTGAGGGACACCAGACTCTCCGGCTCAATCAGCAAACTCTGCTGCAGAATTCCTGAAGATTAAGAGACACAATTATTAAAGATGACATTTAGTGGAACTGTGCAATGGACACTTCTCAGTGCCTGTCTGCAGGGTGCAATTTAAAATTACTATTATTATTACATATGGAGCGATCTTGCTACTTGTACTTAGTGGTTTCCTCCTCACAAGATATAATGCATCATAATAAATCGATATCTACAATAACTCTCAGAATGGGTGATCATCACGTTAAGCATTATTTCTGTGGTGATTAGGTTTAAGAGGAGCTTCTCTCCAGTCTGGCCTTGAGGCTCCACAGGCTCCGAGTTCGGAGAGGCCTGCACTTGTCATCATCTCGGCTCAGACCACTGCAGCCGACACTGCCGCTCCTCACTCTTTCCATCCTGCAGCCTGGTCACAGAGTCTCCCCCCCCCCCCCCCCCCCCACAGCGTACCATTACCTCAGTGTTTCCACCCGGCTCTAATCACTGCCATCTGCACACACAGCAGTCATCTTTGGCTCGGACTCTCCTGTGTTTTCACCTCTCCAGTCTGTCTGCAGCACGGCATCACCGACTTCTACTCTTAATTGTTGATTAAAAGAAGCTAGAATCCTTTATAAAATGAGTGTGATGAAGGCCTGGAATGTGCCACACACTCCCCTTTGAAGGTTTGTCTTGAAATTCAGATCTAGCAAAATGGATTTCATGACTTTAAAGTTGGACTCAAACAGGCAGAGCAGCTCTGAGAGAATCCAGTGGAAAGGAAACGACTTCTATTTTAGTTTCCACTGACTTTGTGGATTTCAGAGTGAGAGTCTCTCCGTGGCGCTGCTGCAGTGACATCTGAGCCTCTCACCAGAAATGACACTAGTATTTTTCTGCTTAGCTATTTCCAGCTCGCTCACCGACTACACTCGGTCATTGCCCTCCTCAGATGTTTAGCTCTGAGAGAACAAATCCCCTCAGGAGGATGCAGGAGGATGCTGCATTTCCCAATCCTGCAGTTTTGTGTTTTCCAATAGCAGCTTCACCTCTTTCACATCCTCTCTAATTAAACTGTCTCACACTGACCTGCTGAAAGTGAGGCTGAAACCAAAACAACAGCTCCCACCTGATTTAGGCCTTGACAAAGACACAGAAAACACTCCACATTGCTCAAATAAAGGTTGAGTGGGATCTGCCTGCACCTCGGATAATTAAAAGGTGTTAAATGTCAGGAAGCGTCACAAATATATTCCCAATTTGCCGTATGAGAGGTTGCTTTGAGAACAAAATGTTCATCCACAAGTCGGCAGGTGTGATTGGGGACTGAGCCACTAGGTGGAGCCTCCCCTCAGTCCACTGTGCATGACCAGAAGCGTCCATGTCATGGTGCTGCAACCTACCGTCACAGTCTCCTAGATGGGAGGTGGTGTTTCCATACTCTACGTCCTGTTGAAACGGCAGCCTGCAGGCACAAAGAGATCCCAGCACCACACATCAGACACTTTAATGTTCCTCCTCGTATACAAGCAGTAGTAGGACGCAAAACATCACAGTGCCCTCACTTCATGGTATACTCTCAGAGAAAATAAAATGATGCCTGATCAAAAATAGCTCCTCAATGTAAAATCGATCTCTTCAGGAGAACATGCTCAGTTTTCCATATATACACAAATTGGGGGAGATTTGTTGGCAGTAATCGATTAAATGGATATGACCCATATTGACGTGTCATCCAGTGTAATGGGATACACTATTGATCCCATGATTGATTTGCTCCTTTTTGCCTAAATAACGATTTGATACAGATACCGAGCACTGAAACGGGCTTATAAGCTCATAAAATAAAGAATAATAGGGTCAAAATGATTTTTTCATCTACAGAATACATAAAGACATCTATTTTATTCATTCAGAGGTCAGGGTCGGCTATGAAGGAGCTGGATGTGGAGATTACGATTGTTAATAACAATGTTCACATGTTTGCTTTTGACACAGATAGCTAACGCAGAAACTGGCTCAATAAGCTTCTAAAGGAAAAATCATTCTTTAATCTACAGAATATATGAAATACTATTTTATTTTACTGCAAAATTAATCAAACTTCCAAAGTGAAGTTAACATATAGATAAAAAACTATAGGATGCAGGAAGTTGCTGTGGGTTCAGTGGTTCATTGGCACAAATGCAAACTGTGCAGACAGATCAGAAATGCATTAGTGGACATTAATAAGTAAGAATTTAAACCTTCGATCGAACCCCTGACCTTTCCAAAAGTGGACAACCTGCACTGCCTCCTACGCCATAGCCGCCCACATCAACAGACTATAAACACACTATACAACAGAAGAGAACAATTCATATACACTGCTCTCTGTCAGTTGAACTGATTCCGATTGATGAAGAGTGGTTAGTTTGTTGAGTTTTAAGTTTCTACAGATTGTTCCACTTGTGTGCAGCATAGTGTCAAGTCTCAGTATCAACATGATTGTTTCACTGGAACGAAAACTGCCAACGACTGCCACCCAACGTTCTCATGTAGTGATGTACAGTAATATGTTCTACAGCCGTCTACACTAATGACACTGAAGAGCATCACTTGATCAAAGTGATGGTGGCTTCTACTTAGCAAACACAAGGTAGTGACTTCACTTATATTAATTGTTGTGTGTGGACTGCGCAGCACTTTTCAAGACTACTCAACGCTCTTTACACTACAAATCACATTCACCTATTTTCCCCAGTTTTCTCCTTATATCATGTTATTAAATTAAATCACAACATATGGTCATGCTGCACTCTTCACAACTATTCACAAGTACGTGTGTGAGTGTGTAAGTGTGCTTGTTTGTGTGCGTGTTTGTCTGTGTTGTCTTCACCTTGTGCCTGGTCTCAAGAAGGAGCAGGTGCTGCCTCTGGTCCAGCCACAGTAAGGATCCCTGGAGGCCAGACAGCTCCTGCACACACACACACACACACACACAAGGAGTGAGAAAGCAAAGAACAAGGACAGACTTGATTATCAGACATGCTGAGGCAATGGAAAAAAACTCTAAAAGATAAAAAGTGTCACTCACTTCATGCAGCGAGAGTGCAGGTGGCAGCGAGACGTGGGAACTCGGACCAGACAGGAGGAGAAGGCCAGCAGCAGACTGTGGCTGGCCTGGTCCAGCGACAGAGACAAGAGCTGACGGGCCTGAGGAGAGTCCTCGCCACACCTGGAGACAGACAGCGAGACACAGTGGTGTGAGGACGGTAAGCAGAGGGACAAGAGGCAGCAGAGGGAGGTCACTGTACGTCTGTTGGTCATGACAGACAGCCCATCGCTCTAACCCCTGCACAACAGTCACATGTCAGCTACAGAGCGATTTCATGATGCTTCATGTAACCAGCATAGTATCTGATGATGAAATGAATCGTAACATGCAACCATGAAACCAATCTCTTAAATGATGTGCATGAATGTGAAAACACTGCAGTTCTTGGGTTCCCGACTTGAAGCCGCCAACATGAGAGCTGTTACACCTGAAGCCAGTGGTGGGACTAAAGTAAAACTAAAACTACCATATCAACTTTTCTATTTGACTAAAAATGAGCTCTTGCTTTTAAATATATTTATGTATTCAAAGTAAATGTACTTGCCGAGTTTAGCCTGTTCCCTAATGCTTCAGTCGACTATATCGTTAACAGTATATTTGAATACAGACTCTGTCATATTAATAAAGAATACTGCAGATGATGCTACTGAAAACCCTTGATTTATCATAATGGCTGAATCCATTTTCTCGGGTCTAATGTTACCTTCCCGCTCTGACTGGATCAGTGGACCAATTGCTATTGCAATTGTTATTGATTACTTTACTTTATAAGAACAGTGTGAACATGTCATGCAATGAATTGTAAACATTTTGTGGAGGGGAAAGTACAAAAACAGATTTGTAGTAAAATAGAAAAGAACCTGAAAACAAATCTACTTAAGTAAAATACAGATGCATGAAAAAAAGTACTTAGGTACAGGAACAAAGAAAATGCACATGCCACAACTGCCTGAAGTAAATAAATCATAATGTATATTTCATGATTTGTTCATTGAGGAATAAGATCTCTTGACTTGTGTACCCACTTCTCTGGGTTGAATCCCTCCACTTCCTCCAGGAACACACTGCTATGGGACACAGAGTCTCCACTGGGAACCATTAGGAACTTGAGTATGGTCCCTCTGGTTGAGCCCAGGAACAAAACTGTGCGATTTTTATGGGGACCAGCTTCTGTGTCCACCACCATGGCCGTCAGCTGGTACCTAAGGGTATGGATCAATAGAGACGGTCAATAAAGTACATTTGGATAGATTTGATGCAGATAGGCCTGTCGGGTAGGATTCCTATTTTATGCTTCCCATTTTCATGCCATAAATATCTTGTGTAAAGGCTGAGTCCTTCTGTATATACCGTCCCATAGTCTTGACCACCCAGGGTCTATGTCCTACTAGCGGAACGGTCTCATCCATCAGTGGGTGGGTCTTCACAAAGTTGAGCACCTCGTCTGGCAGCGTGGTAGAGGAGCTAAATCTGGATCCCTGCACTGCACATCCCCCTGGTCTGCAGACGGAAAGAGACAGAGAGACAAAAAAAGAGAAAGAGTGGGTTTAAGAGAGAAAGATAGCAAAAGCGAGAGAGGAAGAGCTGGAGGCTGTGTTCGAATATTTGCTGAATAGCAGTGAAGTGGCAGTGTGATTGACAGTGGGAGCGTAGAGCAGGGCAGTAAGTAGACTGTATGTGAGACAGATGCTCGGGACAGAAGCGCTGCAGTATTCTGCAGAAGTTCTGCACTTTGCATTACAATACCTCGGTTTAGGCACCAGGTCGTCTGAGACAGGAGTCCAAATAGACTCTGGGGATTTCTGCTCTTTAAATCGTCCCTCAAAGGCATGAGAGAGCTGCTGCATGTCAAACACACACACCGCAGAGCCGGGGATGCTAATGGAGAGAGGACATCGGTGAGAAATACCGTAAATAGTGTTTTGTCGACATTGTGCGAATGTTGCGCGAGTGCCTGTACCTGTTTGGCGGCGTGGAGAAGAGGCCGAGGACGACGTCCCGTCCCCCCATGTGGATGATGTTGCTCGTGGCGTGTAAGAGGTTGAAGTAGAAGTGTGAGTCTCCCGGGACGGAGCAGTTGAGCCGTGCCTTTAGAAATGTGGTCCACTGTTTCTCAAGGACACGCTGAGAGCCGCCCAGGTCTGACTTACACACACGGGCCACTCGGGACACCATCACCTGGAATAAAACAAACAAGGTGTAGAGAAATGGAGGGTTAATCTACATACTAATTCCACATCTGTCTGTCTGTCTGTACTATATGGCTTGTGTATCTTGCAAACCCCTCATCTAATCAGATTCACACTTGTTAAGTGTGTTTGTAATGGTCCAGGGAAAAGCAGTGTTGAATTTGGACATGTGATATGTTCAATGATTATAAAATTTATCAGAACATTTAATCAGACGACCAGTGCTCTGTATTGGGGGCGGGGCAGTGGGCCTTCAGTCTGTGGACTGACTTGAACATGTCTGCTTCTTAGTCACTGTATAAACTACAGCAGCGGTCGGCAACGGGCCAGATCTGATTTTTTCTATTTCACTGTATCGGGCTGACACAGACATTTGCGGGTGATCTCCATCATGGTGGCAACATTCATAAAATCACTTTGTCTTTAGCGAGATGCCTTTAAGGTAAAAGCATAACCTTGGTATTCTTTATATTGAGCTTAATTAAATAGCTGTGACTTTGAAAAATCACACATTTGACTCTGAAGAGTGTGGTGACATACAATGTATGAAAAAGTTGCTGGATTTCAGCTAATCATTCAGCTTATATAAATGCCACACAAAGTAAAAGTAATACATCTAAATCAGTTTCATTTTATGAAAAACGTTGACTACACAATATTCATTGCAGATAGACCAGGTAGGATGAACACAAAGTGTTTTAAACCTCACTCTGCAACCTAGACTGTTAATGAAAAGCACTGCACACAACCTCCAGCACACAAAACAATAAAAAGGTGACAGTATATTGTAGGATTGTTGAAGAGGACTCACTAATGAAGAGGAATATTTCTGAAGTAGCTACGGATAATTAACACACGCAAAGCAAACAGCCCATTCCAAACAGGCAGGCTCAGAACGGCCACTGAACTCGTAGAATAAACAGAAGGTAAAGGAGGAAAGTGTACCTTCTCTAGATGATGAAACTCCATCGCCATCTCTCTGAAGAAGAAATAAATATGAGGCCCCCACTCCATAGCGCTCACAAAGTAAGGCTCTGAAAAATCAGGATGAGAAAATCAACGTTAGACAAACACACACTCACACTTCAGAACGCTGGTGACGCAGTGCCCGAGGCCCAACGTAGCCAAGCACACTGCCCGACATGGAGCTCTAATAACAATCACATCAACATGAACCAGTGCTGTCCACAGGCCTGGATGATTAAATATTCATGTCCTTTTTAATCTATCATCATAGACAAGAGAAGACGCATTATTTATCATTTATTCAGCCAGCACCGTTCCAGCTTCCCACTGCCCCTGTGGAAAACAGGCTCAGCTGTTCAACCGAAGCCTTGTTCAAATCCCGGAGTCTGTGGAGTCTGACTAACCTCAATACATCACTCTGTCTGCTCCACTTAAATCCAATGAAATGAAGGCCTAATCATGTCTGCTTTCTCTGAATGTAACTTCCTATTCAGCCTCCTCCAAATCTTCCTATTCACCTGTGAGCCATTCAGGAAAAGTTGGCCACAGTGGCACAATTTTCTTTCAGCTAACTACAGACGGTAATGGTGATGTTTTTTTGTTATTTGCATTCTGACTGTCCACTGGGGCTGTCTGGCTCTGCTGTGTCACTATTTAATGCGTCTGTTTCTAAAAGTACCTCTGAACCACTTGGAATCGTGTTTGATCGTGCGGAGGGCGGGGCTGTCGCCGAGGCTCCGATAGATCACCGCATCGATGGCGAGGAAGTCTGTCACGGTGCCGGTAAAGAGACTTCCGTCTGAGAGCACAGAGAGAGAGAGAGAGAGGGAATGAGAGAGAAGAAGAGAGGAGGGAAAAGATACAGATGAAGAGATAGCACAAGGTCGGGAAGATTAAAACCCACACAAACAATGCAGCGAGAGGTCTGACTATAAATCATTTGAAAAGGTAAACACAAGTGCACAAACATTTCAATGTCTGGAGCAGGAAAGTGAGTCTGAGGTTTGCAAGAGAGGATGAATTCAATGTGAAAACTCAAAACGCTCTACCTGCGAATAAAGCCACATTGGCGTGTCGAGGATCATACGGGCACCGTGCCATCCCGCTGACAGGCTCTCCCACCATCTCTAGGGTGTCTCTCTGCAAGAGGAGGAAAAAGGATATATAGATGAAGTAGCTGGCAGGTACACAGAGATTGACCAGCTGACAAATAGATGGATACTAACAGTGTAATTGGCACACAGTGGGTTGAAGGCATTTGTTCCACACACGAACAGGCCACCGTGCTGGCTGAGCAGAACCTTGATGAAATTACGGCACTCTCCCTGTAGGAAAAACACAAAGGGAAACTAATAAAGGAGAGGACAAAATAATAACGTACAGGGCAGAGGGGGGGAAAAGACGGCTTTGTGCCAAAGCTAAGCCGAAAATTACTGGTCAGTGCAAGAGGACTGTCAGTGTGAAGTATGAAGAACGCGGCTGGAAACAATTCTGAGAGGCAACAACACCCTCAACTGCACTTAATCTGGAGGAACAACAGGATGACGACTTTATAACAGTCCTCGAGGGGGTGAAGCTGCTACCAGTGAATCTGAAACAGTACACATGGGAAATGTTGAAGTATCGTAGTAGAGACCTGAAACGATTGGATTTTAGTCCATGTGTTTGGTCATATCTATAAGAAAACAATGACAATATATAAACAAAAAAACACAAGAATTTGATTCCGCCTACAAACCACATGAGAAAAACATGGTTGAAGCTCCACCTCTGAATCGCTGCGTGTGTGTGCGTTTTTTTTTTTTTAATGATTGGATGGAAAGCCATCACGTGAAAAGAGATAACATGTAAATTTTTCCCGTAAGTGTTAATTAGTTATTGATGAATATTGTGGCTGAGACTGACCTGTGATTGGTCAAGTGTGTTCACGAGCATTGCTATGCGCCCGCATCAGAGATATTTAGCTCCATGTTTGTGCAACGAGGCAAATTGAAGATGTGTTGTCCATCTTTTTTTAGAGTCTATGTCCAGAAGTTTGAGTTTAAATGATACTGAGCAGACAAATCATTTTCAATTGTGGTTTCTAACAAGTTTAAATGTCCACAGTGCTGTGTCGAGGTGCTGCCTTCAAATGACTCACACTGGCATTTATAGTCGTTTACCTCAAGCTTTATGATTTGACCTCTCCGTCTTGGAGGACTCCCTCTCATTCTCTCATGACATCTTTCCACCCTGTCTCTCCTCTCCTCTCTTTTTTCTTTGTAATTCTTCGATTCCAGTTCTTGTCACTTCTCCTCTTTCATGTGGTGTTATTTGCAGTAACACATCTTTTCCCTTTGTTGTCTCAACACCTCCTTCTAACTGCCTTGTATCCGTCTTATCCTCCCTATATGTGTTTCTTTTCCTCTGCCTACACACATCCGCACCTTTACCTCCCTTTCTCGACTGATTTCAATTACTGTGTCCTCCCTGAGGCTGTGTCACTCTCTGCTCACTTTGCTCTATAATGTTTCCTGTTGCCTCTTTTTATTTTTTCCTCCCACATCTCCACCCGAATTGGATTCTGCCTGTGGCACTGCTACATTTATACAATAAAGCTTGTATTTTAGGTTTCACCCTATCAACCAGTCTGCCGTCCCATCAAATCTTTTTTGTGGGTTTGATCACATTCCCTTCATATATCAGAAAAATGTCACCCATTGCTTTATATATATAAACATAATTCTCATCCTGCTCCAGGGCAATAAAGGAGATATGTGATGATGATTGGCACTTTGCAAATGTGCAAGAAAATGGCTTTTAAGCTTCGTGGATAAATTGCCTCTGGATAATGTTTCTCTGAGCTACCTTGATTAAGTGATGTGCTGGTTCTGTATGACGAGATCAGATTTGTGCAAATGCCATATGCAGGTTTGCCCAAAGGAAATAAGTTTTAACTAGCAGCTGTTGTCTGTCCATGCATGTGATAATCTGGATAGTGTTGACTCGTGTATGAGTGGGTCTCAATGTCATGGGTGTTGTGCATGAGCGTGATACCTCATGTTTGCCCTTCATCCGGCACACTCGAATGTCGTTCTTACTGGATTCCCACGTCCGTTTCTGCCAAAGCAACGAGCCACAGTCAGGACATGTTTGCTACATGTGAAGTACATGGTCAATTGCATGTGCATGTTTGGTTTTGTGTGCGTGTGAGAAAATGAGACGTACCTTGCTGTAGAACATCTCATCACCTGCCATGTTATCCAGCTCCACTCTGTATAAGTCATCTCTACACAGCACAAACATACAACAAATTATTCCCAATGTGATATTAAGATTTTAATAGGATATGACATGTAATATATAATATATAAACAACAATTTAAACACTGATTAACTGTCAATAGTAAGCCAGTTGTTTAGCATTGTGACGGAAACTGCCAAAAATAATATATAAATAAATGATGAAATACATGAATAGACCTTTATTAATATTAACATTGGTATTAATGTCTTCATTTACTTATTTCTTAAATTATTATCAAAGTACTTGTTTATTTATTTATTTTTTATTTGCATTAACAGGTTTGGTGGAAACATAGACCTGTATATTCTGATTCTATTTTCTTTACCGATCTTTTCAAATTGATTCCAAAATAACACTGATGTATCTTTTTAGTTTTTTTATCCAACGGCAGTTTCATTTCTCTCATCAGCAAGTGAGGACAAACAGAGCAGAGTTTTTTTTTAATATTAACCGGCAGAAATATGTGGATATATCATCTGTGTTGTATTAATTAGTGATGATAATTAATGGCTGAATAAAAGTAGGTCTACTGCTGTTGTAGTTTACTAAATCTTTTTTTAAATATGCCTTTCCGCTAGTCGGCCACCTGCTTGTGTTTTTGTGACACAAATCTGTTCTTGTCCATCAAGCGAAAGCAGCAGCAATGAAACAGTCTCCTGATGGTCGAGTGTTCCGTTAAAATCTGGTGGATTATATTATTTATTTATATAATCTTTTATTTTTTCTCATTTAGTCTTATTTGCTTTGTTTTACGACCTTATTTACTTTATCATATTATGCCCACAAACCCCTGTTTGCCTGCCACTGATATGAGGCCGGTCTTATTTTCCATGTGTCGAGTGTGATAGTGATGTGAACAAACTGCTTTCACTTGACATTTAACTAACGTGATTGAACACAGCCTCACTAGAACAAATGGAAATGTCCTCTGCAGAGTGACAGCAGATGGGGGCTGTGGCATCAAATGATAGCAAGAAGGATATTAATGCCAACACAATGCTAACACATAGTCGGAGGCGGTTGCCGTTGGTTACCTGGCTCCTATGTAGAGCGTGCGGTTGACTTGGAGGATCGTCTGGATGTGCAGCTCCTGTCGCTGAGCGGAACGATGAGCTCTGCCCAGGAACACTGGATATCTTCTCACCACTGACATGAACACACAGACACACATGGAAAACGAAGCCCTTACTAAAACATCCAGGAATGAGGCGTCTCGCTCAAGGAGAGTTGGACAGCTGAGGACAGAGTGAGCGCTTTCTCCATCTATATTAACCCAAAGAACCGAGGCGGGACATAAAATGGCTCCGGCAACCTTCACTTTAATAGTGTCCTCACTCACTCTTGATGCTTTTGTTTGAGGGAAAACTAAGATAATGGGCAGAGACGAATGGCGGAGCGGTTACAGCAGACAGAACCACTTCCCTGCGTTTCTCCCAAACGTTTGAGGTAAATGAGAGAGTACAGATGAGGTGGAGAGAGGAAGTGGCAGGATCAGACTGTGAGAAAGTTTTGAACAGGAGGACAACAGCCTCCTCAGGGAGCCCTCATCTACAGGAGACAGATTGGGAAAATGTCTCATTGTCCTTGACTGCAGGGGAGAGAGAGAGAGAGAGAGAGAGAGAGAGAGAGAGAGAGAGAGAGAGAGAGAGACAGACAGAGAGAGAGACAGAGAGAACATAGCCATCCATCTCTACCTGTCTCCTTCCCTTCTTCCATGCATCCCTCAGCCCTCACACTCATCTTCTGTATCACCCCATCACACTTGTTCATCTTCATGCACCTCTCCACCTTTTTCTCTCTTCCCTACTTTCTTTCTTTCGTTCTGTCTCTTCCTTATTTTTTCTTTCTTCCATTCTCATATTTATTAATATACCACAACTGGGCTCCAACCTTTGACCCCTGCAATTTCCACATCTACAATGGAGCCATTCATCAAAGCCACACCTACACACACGCACACACACACGCGCACACACACACACACACACACACACACACACACACACACACACACACAGTGGGAAGGACACATACCCTCTACAGGGACGAAGCTGAGGGGACTGGGCTCCTCTGGGAATGAGCCGTCAGCGAGTCGAAGCAGCAGCAGAAGAAACGTGAGGGGAGTGGCCGCGGTCGCCATGGCAGCAGCACACATGCACTGTTAACAGAGAGAGAATGAAGAGAAAATTTGTCATTGTTGTACACTGTATATACATAAATATATATGTTTGTGTGTGTGTATGTATGTGTGTGTGTGTGTTTGCATGGATGAGAGTGCGTGTGAGTGTGTGTGTGTGTTGATAGTTTTATAGATTTCTCAACACAGAGGACTTCCAGCCAAGTGGAAACCTGATTTCAACAGGTTTGTGTGTGTGTGTGTGTGTGTTTGTGTGGTGTGTGTGTGTGTGTGTGTGTTTGTGTGTGTGTGTGTGTGTGTGTGTGTGTGTTTGTGTGTGTGTGTGTGTGTGTGTGTGTGTGTGTGTGTGTGTGTGTGTGTGTGTGTGAGTGTGTGTGTGTGTGTGTGTGTGTGTGTGTGTGTGTGTGTGTGTGTGTGTGTGTGTGTGTGTGTGTGTGTGTGTGTGTGTGTGTGTGTGTGTGTGTGTTTGTGTGTGTGTGTGAGAGGGTCAGCAGTGCAGCGGAGTGACTGCTCCCACCAACCTGGCTGCAGCGGGGAGCTAATGTGTTTCTGTTGTCTGCTTTAGCAGTGTAATGGGGATCTATTGTCAGAAATGTCACTCCATTGTCAAACAATTTGAATTGAGGCAGATTCTCACAGCCATATAACACAACAAGACACAGAACATCCACAGGGTAACAAAGGCACTTTGTGTGCTAATGCTCTTTTCCCTAATTGTGTTTCTATACGGGCATATGGAGGCTGTATTACTGGTAATTAACCACAAATGGAGGGAGTTGGTCTTTATAGATCAGACAGTAAAGAAGGGAGTGACTGGGGCAAGCTGGACAATGTCTGTCTGAAGGTCAGAAGTCAGGAATGCCCTTAATCACCAGGTAGATAAAAGGAGATGAAACCGATTGTAGGCTGAAAAAGCTAAAAGGCAGCAAAAGGGTCATCCTGCAAGAGATACACACAAACACATGAACAAAATAGGACTTTAAACACCCGGTGTATAAATGACATGAAAATCCAAAACATTATTGCCTGCAAAACAAATGTTTTAATATTCATTCTGGCAGCGACGCAAATTGGCAACAGTTGTAAAACCAAATGCAAATAGCTCAGTATTCAGAAGACAACAGTATTATCCAATGTTGATGAGCTTGTCCTCTTCCTCAAACCAATATAAAAAGACGTGTCCCATTTTAATGGTATAGAAAGACATAATTAAGGATGGTAGGACAATTTGGGGTGTTCTGAGCTAGATGCTAGAGCTATATCTGAGGAGGGGGAGCGCCTTCTTACCAAGATGGTGTGCAGTGATTGGTTGATGCCTATAATCCCAGTGCAAACGCTCAGAAACAACGACCTCCATCCAAAAAGGTTACCTTCCTTACCTTCACTGTGAAAATAAAGTTTTATGTTGTAAGATTCAACCCCTGGGGACAATGAATGTCTGTAAGAAGTTTGAATGAAATTGATCTGATAGTTGTTGAAACCCCTTATTTTATACATCAGCATCTCCTGCACCAAAAACCACACACAGACTGATGTATAGTGGCTACACAATCATACACAAATGTTGAAACCCAAAACCCCCCTGGCTCAGCTGCATTGCTATCATGGCAGAACTGATTGTGTTTGATGTGAGAATACTTTGAAAGGGAAGAGGCGAGTGAAGGACAGCAAGTGTGAGGAAAACAAAAAGGGTGGGAAGCTTGGGTTTCGTTTGACACAAAATACGAAAAGAAGGGTTAGAATTTGAAGGAAAAAAGAGGTGCGCAACATGAACGCAGGTCCCATTAAATCAACCTGCACACCAAGTTCCACATTTGCACCCACCCCCGCTTATTTCTTTCATCCTCTGTCTCACTACCTCCATCACCCACCTCTTCCCTTCATCTCTCTTCCTTTCCATCTCTCAGCTTGTCTGTTCCAGGATAAGACCCCTACGACTGTTTTCGGAGATTGAACGCCAGGTTGAAAGGTAGATGTGCTGGTTGCTAAGGTGACGATATCTCCTATTTGAAGCACGAAGATGTAACACACACAGGGACACACACACACACACACACACGTGTGTGTGTGTGTGTGAATGGATGTGTGTATATTATACATGCACATGCCCGTGTTTCACCAACACCTCAGACTGTGTATGAGAGTTTGAGTGACAAGCCGTTTGAAGACATCAGTGAAGCAACGCCGCGGCAGACTATACCCGAAGGGCCACTTCAAATGAAAATCTAGCCCAGAGATTCCAGGTTCGACTCCCTCTCTCTCTCTCTCTCTCTCTCTCTCTACGCCTTCTCCTCATCAGACGCATTGAAAGCCCTGAGGGGATATATGAGTGGGGGGGACCGGGATTCCCTGGCGTAGAACACTTTTAGTCAGGCAGGGGTTATCCTCATTTCATCATTACCACTATATGAGAAGGGTCAAAATTTGATGCTGAAAAATCTAAGATGAAATTCTGCTTCCTTGTGTGTAGTGAATCGAAGGATGGGATTAAATAAAGAATGCTTCTAGGGGGATTAGCCCCCATTTAGGTCGCTTTGTCACATTAATTGCTTGTCTCCAAGTTTGCAGCTCTATTCAGAGATTATTACTCAGTCAAATCTGAACACACAGACGTGATGAATATATTTTTACATTCAGCATGAAAATCTAAATTTAAAGCTCAGAACGTCACATTCATTGTTGACATTTTACAGATTCATGTACAGATACTTTCCTAGAGAACTCTGTACAGTTAAACTCATATACTCAACTACAAATATTGAAATAAGGCACACAGTGTCTGCTTTTAGAGCACCAACACACGCACACATGCACACACACATACACACACACGCACACACACACGCACACACACACACACACACTCACACACACACACAAACTGCACATACAACATACTAAGACCCCGCAGCCAATCATTAATGAAACCTCCTCATTAGAGAGCATATTGATTAAGGTTATTGATCCATAAGATAAACCATCATATCTGGGCCAAGGCCAGCATATAAGAGACCGGCTGCAGGCCAGTGCCATGACGAAGGCAGTATTTTTACCACCCTAGGCTCTGGAGGGGCAGCGCCTTGTTATTCAGACCATCAGGCGCTCCTAGTTTTCCCTGCTGAGCCCTAAGACAGAGGAGAGACAACAAATGATAAAAGAAAACACGAATGGTTGGCGTGAGTTTTGATAGCTACTGCCTGCTGCAGACCTCCAGCCCATCAAGCTATAATAAATCCGGCTGCTGGTGAGAGATCAGGAAATCCTGGGGAAGAGAGACGAGCGAGAGGAAGGAAGAAAGGGTGGTATGTGATTTGTATCAGATCACATTAGCGAGATGGGATTAAATAGTGGGACACTGACACGGTCATCATGGGATGCATGTAATGACGACGACGGCCATGCGGCGTAATCTAGCCTCATCAGGAAGCCCATTAGCAAATCACCTGCTAACACTCACATCATTAACCAATCAGCAGGCCATTGGAAGAAGCATAATCACCTGCTCTCACCTCTTATCAGTTCGTCCATATGTTTTGTACTCATCGGCCGAGACTGAGCCCAGTTACATGTGGTCTTTCTCTCCAGTGTGCTGATACAACATGAATGTCACACAACCCCCCCGTGCATCTAGCTGAACGTGAAAGTGAACGTGAATTATAATGTATTTAACATTTACCCAAGGACCCATCTTAAAATGCTACAGTGGCCTTTAGTGTATATTAGATATGCTCATGTTTGCACTGAGCATCTCAACTATTAATGCAGCTCAGCAAGATCAATACACTCTCCTTCTGATAAACAGAGACGGAATAAAGAGCAGCATCTCTATTCACACCCAGGAGCATTGGCTGTCCATCAGGAAACAAACAGAGAAGGTCTCAGCGGTCTGTCTGAAGACGTGGACGCACAGAGAACGAATAAACCAAAGCCAAGTCCACTGCTGTGCAATGCAGGATGGGGTTTCCAACATGAACAAGCCCTGACCTGTGCTGCACCCGGCTGATCAATCCGTCCATATGTGTGTGACGGCATGTGTGGGACAGAAACTGGATGGGTGAAAAATCTGTATTTCTTGTGGTGTTGACATTTTAATGATAACTGTGCCTGAACTCTATTTTTTGATGCCTTGGTTTGAATCTGTTGTTTTGATTAGGTATTTCTCTCTCTCTCTCTCTCTCTCTCTCTCTCTCTCTCTCTCTCTCTCTCTCTCTCTCTCTCTCTCTCTCTCTCTCTCTCTCTCTCTCTCTCTCTCTCTCTCTCTCTCTCTGTGTGATTTCCCTCTATCTCTCGCTCTCTGTTTAGCTGCTGCAGCCACTCCACTCCTTTGTTACCGTAGCAACCAATAGCAAAGCCAGGCAGAGATGTTCTATTGCAGTAGATGTTAAAGCGAGGAGGGCGTGTTCGCCCTCTAACACATACATAAGTGTGAGCAGACTTGCATGCGCACACATACGAACACACCTACACACACACACACACACACACACACACACACACACACACACACACACAGATGCATACACTTGAACATTAACCCAGATCCATGGACGTTCATATGAGTGTGCATGAACACATACATGGACAAGGAGGTGGTGGTACCCTCGTTCTCAACAAGGAGGGGGATGGGGGAGCTGCGAGCAGTTTGTCTCCACATTATTTACACAGTGAAAAGACACCACAGCTCATTTGAAATCAATAGGTCAGCAGTGGAAAATATTCTTTGAAAACACATTACATAGATTTATTATTCATCGAGTTGGAAAGGATGCTTGTCTCAGAGGCCTTTTCATGGGATTTCCACTTCAACAATTTGATGTTTAAGTTGATCTTTGTTCTGTGTGTATGGAAAACTAGTCAGACTCATATAACAACTTATCTGGACTGTGATACACTGGCGACCTGTCCAGGGTGTACCCCGTCTCTCGCCCCACTGTCAGCTGGGATTGGCCTCAGGCCCTGTGCAGCGCTAAGCGGGATAGATGGGTAGGAATGGAACTTTACTGGATATATTTTCAACCTTTCAACCTTGTTCTTTTTCTGTGAAAATAGGTTTAAAATGCAGCTTTCAGACTTCCTTTACTTGATATGAAAATATTAATTGGATTCAAAAGAATAAACTGTAAAATATATATATCAGCATGAAGATAACATTGGTTACACACTGGCTCCTGAGGAAAGTATCTGCAGGTTAAAGCCCAGAATGAAGAAAGACGGCCTGAGGGTAGAGACGCAGACACAGGCTAAACTGGGAGAAGTGGGTCACCTTCAGACTTCAGTACTCCTCGCTGAGACCACTATAGCTTCGTTAATAGAGTTAAAACACATTTTCACTGGAAATGGAGAGGGTGAAGACCTAATGAGACATGTCAGCATGATTTTCTTACTGCGGTTCAGTTGTGGGATGTAATGAAGTACATTGACTTTGTACTGCACATAAGTACATCTGTACTTTACAAATTTCCACCTTACTCCACAATATATATTAACAAAGATATTTTCAGTAATGTAATAAATAACAAGAGAGGAATTGGTGCACTCATCCTATCAGAGCGGGCAGGTAACATTAAAACCCCGCCTCCTTCAACAAGAGCAAGGTGCCGTTAGAGAAACACCTGAATCTGATATGGACGAGATCCACAGCCAAGACTCAGCCATAGTGCTGTAGTACACATTGTATAACAAACAGCAAGTACTTTTACTTTGAACACTTAAGGTTCCATCAGTGACTCAGACGATCATCATGATTATGTTAATCTCAGGTGTCTGTTTCAGAAAATGCTGCCAAGAGTTGCCAAGTAAACAGATAAAGATGAAAACGACCCGATTCAACAAACTAGCTATAGACTTCAATATATCAAGATTTACTTAGACTTAGTATTTTAAAGTGTTGGTCGAAGGTTCTCTCCTTAAATAAGTCAAAATTTTTGAGAAACACTATTTAACAACTTTGATAAATGAATGAGGAACTGCACTTGCATATTTTAACATTTGATGAAAAATGCACAGCAAACACATAGATCACAATGTGAATGTGGGAGGGTTACATTTATAGAAGGTCCACCAGCTGCCCAGTCTTGCAGTTGTGAGAGGAAGTTCATAACTCATATTAAACTGCATGTTAAACAAATTGTTTTAAGGAAATAAAGTGACTCTGTGAAGTATCATGATCCCTGATTAGAAACAGTCTATATGGCGCCATAAATGTGAACACTGCACATAACTCTAAACTGACTTTTCACACAAACAATGTCTAATATGTTAATTAATGAGTTTTAGAGAATAGTTTTTTCAATTTTTTGACAGAGCTGGGCTGTTGCAAACTGTTTTTTTTTAAACCTTGTTCTAGCCTCTATTCTAACTTACACGTTTCTGGCTCTAATAGCTGTAAGAGTGGTATCGATCTTCTCATCTAACTCTCACAAATTAGGCAAAATAACTAATTGTCTTTGAAATATCTTGTCTTTTAACTTCACGGTCATGTCATAGTGCAGTTTGAAGATCACTAGCTTAGTTGGTGTTGGCGCTGGTAAAGTATACACACTGGGGTTCCAGATTTTGATGCAAAATGGCTGCAGTGGGAATAATTATTTGTTTTAGGCCTCTGAGAAATCTCCCATAACAGGTGGCAGTACCAGCAGAACCACATGGTGTCAAAACAAACAGGCTGAAATGAAGAGGAATGAATATATGGATATTTATTCAGAATTCACAGACCCGTTCACATGTAGGCACACAAGCACAGGGAGAAGCAAACACACACGCAGACACACACAATCCCAATCTCTTTCACAATAGAATCACTGTGTCAAGTCTTTATCTTATCAAGGTGGAGGCGATATTCCCTCAAGAGGCTGCCTGTCTTCTCCGCGCAGGTCTAATCAGAGTTAAGGGAATCTGTCTTTTGCTGTTAAATATCCTAAAATACTATTCAATCTACAGGGTCGTTTATATGCTAATGCAAAGGTTACCTCTGCATAGGCCTTTGGCGCAGCTGTGTGCTGTTAGGTTATGTGGGGGAAAAAAGAGAAGAGACAGAAAGCAGAGAGTGAGAGAGAGGTGGCAAGAATGAATAAGTAACGTAAAAGGAGGATGAAAAGAGGAGATGGAAGAGGAGGAAAAGAGAAGAGACACAGAGACAGAGAGGAAGAGAGAGATATTCCCTTGGGTGAGTGCCATAGGTAATTAAAATAGGATGGACAGAGCTGGAGTCTAGCCAAAGAGAGCTCCATCTCCCTTCAGACTTCTTCCCCAATCAGGCCCTCTGCCTTAAGCCAAATTGCTGCTAGTGTCAGGCACACAGGAGTCTATGTATGCAGTGAGTTATCAGCTGATAGATAATGGACATCAACATATATATGCTGGGGTAAACACAGAATTGAGAAATGCAGGCACCAAGCAACAAAAACGCCTTACGCACAAACGTGGTGCTACACTGAGACAAACACACACACGCACGCACGCACGCACGCACGCACGCACGCACACACACACACACACACACACACACACACACACACACACACACACACGCACACACACACGCACACACACACGCACACACACACGCACACACACACGCACACACACACGCACACACACAGGGACACAGGCACACACAGGCACACACAGACACAAAGAGGTTTGAGCCACTATGCTTAATAGGACTTTGCTTCATTGTGGACAGCTTAACCAATTCACAACAAACCCTAGCCCTAAACATAATTCCATCCTTGACCAGGACCTCTGAAATTAAATTTAGTCTCATTAGGACCCAGCTTTGGTCCTGATAAGGTCAGTGTTTATGCTGGAAAAGGTCATAAAGATGCAACAAATACAATACACACACACACAAACACACACACACACACACACACACACACACACACACACACACACACACACACACACACACACACACACACACACACACACACACACAGATGTGTATCCATCACTTCAGATGATATTACATCAACTTAACCATACCTGCTACTTGTGTCTAACCCATAACCTAATCTGAACCTAATCCTAACCGCACTATAACCTTAAAACGATTACAAATTCTCCACCTTAAAATTTACGTTGCGTTTTGGAGGCAAGTCCCCGATAATGTGACTGTTAACAGCTGTAGGTCTCAACAACATGAGCGATCCCTAGACCACACACACATGCACATACACACACACACACACACACGCTCAAATGTACTGGTGCTGTACAAAGCTGCAGCAAGGGCAAACGTTACTAACCAGAGTTTGACTGCAGTAAGCACATATACATTCACTGCACAGCTCCGAGTGAGCACATGAGTATGCAGTGCACACACTCGGACACACACTATGAGCACAGAGTCGAACACATGCACACCCCGGTACATGCGACAGCAAGGAGGATGCAGTCCAACAGCGGTCTAGGAGTGTTAATGTTTTTTCAAATATGAATCTGAACTGTTTTCGTGTTACGATTCTGTTTTGTCACAGTGTTAATGGAGCTCATACAGCACAATGAAAATCATGACATCAGTCTCCAGGGAGCGTCTTTTATTCTTCCTAACCGCGTCTTAAGGCAACCTTTGTGATTTTCTAATATGCAGCACAAAGAAGAATCATCTTATTGCTTTCATGTTCAAGCAGGAATATATATTTTTTTCTTTTGTTATATTTTGGGTGTCTTTGCTTCTTGTGTCTCAGCCCAGCCTTTCCTTGCCTTTCATTTCTCCACTTCAATAAAGAGTATGCTAAGTAGGCTGTGCTAATGCCTCATCGTGGCAGCCATTACCAAATACCTCATACCCTGTTAGCACCTTCTTTTGTGCTGATGTACATGGAGGCATGAGCTGAAAGGTAGCCCAAGTGTTCATCGTTGTGTGGTTCCGCGCGCTGTGATCACCAGTAAGGGTAAATATAGCTCTTTTGGCAGAAACCCGCTAAGAGGATCACAGCTCACAATAGGTGGTCCACGCTCAACAGACATCAAAATGCCAAAGAGCCTGCTTGTGGATTGACATGTGCACACAAGCGCACAGCGAATGCACACACAGACGTACACACCTATGGCGTACACATCCATAAGTGGAGACGACGCCCCCCCCCCCCCGAGAGCCCTCTCTCCACCTCGCAGGTATAATTGTGTTTCTGCCATGCTTTGCTCCTCTCCTCTCGGTTGTGACTGGGCCCCAGATGAAAAGCCATAATTAAAAGAGAAAAGTTGTTTGTTGCAAAGAAGGGGATGGGTGTGGGAGATGAAGGGGAGAGAGAGATTAGCCACAACAAAGCTTCATGAGGCTACAAAACCATCTTGAGTAGCTGGGAGACAAAGGACTCAGATGTGCCTTTATCTCCCAATAAAAAACTCTTCCAAATCCCCCTGGCTAAGCTGCCATAACTAAAGCCTGCCTCTGGGTAAGGTGTCTGCTGAATTTGTTGGACAACAAAAGCGGGAAAATATTTGGAGGTGAACTCTGAGAGATATCCAGTATATGCCTCCATTCATATTGTGCATGGAATAAAAAAATTCAAGTGCCTCAGTGTTGGCATTTGAGAAAAGGTTACTTGCTTATTTGCTTATTTTGTCTCTCCATCCACAGATGTCTGAGGGCCTCTGTGAAAGCATGACGTAGATGGTAATTTTACCACTTTTGCAATTTTGTTATGTAAATGAGCTCACAGAAGGTAAGAGATTGTATTACTGTCTTTCTAGTTGAAACTGCTGTGGTGTCACGCACAGCTGAAATGCCGGGGCAGTTAAATGGTAGGACCAGCCGAATGCAAAGAGATGAGTTCATTTGAGAGCCCAAGTAGCTCACACAGTTCCTCCCAGGGCTAAATTCATACTACTATGGAGTTTTAGAGCCGATAAAACGGAGAAGATAGGAAAGATACTGGCCCAGTTTTAGTTTGAAAACTTCGGGGCTGCATTTTAGTCTAGACGGGAACAAATTGACATATTTGGATGCAGTGACATCACAATCGCAATCTCTTGCTGATTAGGGCTTTTGGTCAGTAAACTTCACTGATTTACCATTTCTGGAGGAAAACAACCAGAGATCCAGTGTAGAACCCACCAGGGTTACATACAAGCAATGCTGACCTTGTTGTCTTTGCCGACAGTTGTTTATTTAAATTTTGCATATTATCGAGCAATCTGCCACCAGCAACCAAATGTTTCCCGTGCACAGTGGCACAACGTATGTGATATATATGCTTTCAAGAGTGTTAGTATGGATGGGGATTAAGACCCGAGATCAATCTAGTTTGAAAACGCCATTTTCAAACTACCCAGTACTGAGGATGTAGCCCAATAACCTATTACACTACGACACACACACACACACACACACACACACACACACACACACACACACACACACACACACACACACACACACACACACACACACACACACACACACACACACACACACACACAAAACTGTGCATACCTGCACCATAAACATTCACACACTTCACATATGTCCTGTGTTCAATTATCTACTTGATCTCTGGATGCAGAATTATTGGAGGTGCTACAGTTGACAGAACGATACGCTGCAAAGTGAACACACGTGTCAGCATGTTTGAGCATGTGCAGAGACCACACAATTTTCACAGGGATGGAAAAAAAAAGAGAGACTGCACTTCAGGGGAGAAATCAGTGAAGCCAGAGAGTCATAAAACCAAAAATCCATGGCTACTGTGAAGAATAATGGGGTTATTTTCACGTTAAAACAAACTACGTGGCATTAATACATGCTATTTGTGGCTGAGACAGCAACCGAATCAACATGGTGCCACCACCTTCGCCTTCTCAACATCATTTATACAGTTTATGGCCCCATAAACAATTTACTGCAGGGTCCGCAATAGGTGAGGCTTCTCAGTTTGGGTGGTACTGATCACGCTGGTTCTTTTTTTTGTCAAACATCTGGAAGGGTTTGTCCCAAAGGCCCAGTCAAGCTCCCGAAAGCTTCCCACATCAACCCAAGGAATGGCTTGCATCGGGGCGTTTATTTTAAATACCTGTCTTGGGATAAGAGCTTCTTTCTGACAAGTAAAGAAAGTATGACTGCGTGACTCCTGACCCTCTGGCCCCCTTAATCCTGCAGAAGGACTCCCCAAGGTCCAGGCTCGTGAGGACCCCACTAGAGTAGGTCATCCAGCAGATGCCTGCCCTGCTAGGTTCTTCTGATCTTTTTGCCCTCGGGTCTCTGGACTCCAACACCCCCTTTTAAGTGTTGATTTTGATTTAAAGACTCAGACTTCACCTACAGATAAACGCGGCACTCTGTGGGAAACTGGAACCTTGAAGTCACTGTAAATGGCTGCTTTTGTGGAAAATAAGCATTCCTTTGAATCTTTTGACTCTATAGTAGACTTGAGGTTTATTTTATGATGAGATTACGAAAGAATTCTGTCTTGTTCTTCAACTTCCTGGGCATACAGGGGTGGTTTGGCGAAGTTAATTAAAGTTAATCTAAACACTATAGGAGTGTATGGGGTGTAGCCTACTGTATAAGCAGAGCGGTGTTTGGTTTAGTTTCTTAGACTCAGCAAAATCATGGATATCTACAGTGAGTATGGGTTAAAAAAATATCTTCCATTGTCTTCTGCTTATCTGGGTTTGAATCGCAGAGTTGGCCAAGTGGGTTATCCCAGACATCCCTCTCCCTGGCTACACTTTCCAGTACTTTCTGGTGGGTCCTGAGGCATTCCCAGCCCAGCAAGTTCTGGGTCTACCCCAGGGTCTCCTCCTCGTTGGGCATATCCGGTACTTCTCCAATGGGAGGCGCCCAGGAGGCATCCGGACTAGATGTTCGAACCACCTCAACTGTTCCCTTTCGACGTAAAAGAGCAGGGGTTCTAAATTACTAGCCTCTAAAATCAATACATACTCCTTTTGGTATTTGCAAAACAATATCCTGGGTATTGAAATCAGATTGGTTGAAAATAAACAAGTCATCCGCATTATCTGATGCAAATTAGAAAATAGAAAAAACGGCAGGTTTAGTGTCAGCTTGGAACCGGAACCGTTTGAGTCATAATGCCGGTCTCTGTGTGACAGAGGTAAAGCGAGGCAATTTGTCGCCGATTGCTTGACTATTCTCTTGAGCGAAAGGAAGGAGTTAGCTGCTGGGTAACATCTCTCTCCTTCCAACATCTTCTGTCTGTTTCATCCCACTCTGGTAAACACACACAAAGACACGCACGCAGCATCTATAACTGTCGTTCTTACACATTGCTAGAAACGTGGTCCTTAGCAACCCCAACACACTAATCTGCTGTTGATTTACTCTCTTTGTGGGTCGGCTGTATTATGCTGCAATCTGGTTTAATTTTTTTTTTCTGTTTCGTGCTTGAGATGCTCTGCTTGTGGCTTAGCATGTGTGATTGAATACAGTCCTATAAGATCAATAGAGCTCATTAAGTGTCCCTGTGGGCAGTTGTCTCACCCTGAGGCCCTCTCTCAGATTGCTTTTACCTGCAGCCGGCTCTGCCTTATTGCTTCAACTGCTTCCAACTTTGTTAGCAGCATAATTCATTTTATAATTGAATCACTCAAGCCTGGGCTTTGCATGCTATTTCCCCCACTGAATGTAGATTGAAGTACCCATTTGGTTCCCTTCAGTATGAGCTGTGGGTGTTTTGGTGTTGAAAGGGTTTTTGGTGTAGCTGTATGTTTGGGGTGGGCGGGCAGTACACTGCCTTCCAAGAGGGAGGCCGAGGGAAACAGTGGCTGCACCTGTTGTTCCCTGCGGTTGCTGCGTGGCGGGGTTAGCACCTGCTCGCACGGCTGCTGTGTGGCTGTCTGTGTGGGCAGCCGGGATAACAGGGAGACCATTCACACCCGCTCAGACTGCTGTCTGCAGCCCCTCTCCCTCCACACTCACTCACTCTGCACTTTCTGCTCCATCATTTCTCTTTCTGTCGTTTACATCCTCTGCTTATCCTCCTTTAGCACATATCACATTACCCTCTGCCATCCTTTGATCCTTCACATGCCTTTGTGTTGTGTATGTTTCTGACTCTCCCTCGCCTCCATATATTTTTTATTTTTTTTATTTTTTTGTATGTGTCCCCATCAACCATTTCTTCTCGACTCACACAGAAACCCAAACATAAACAGCAGCAGCTGGGAGCTGTTATAGTCCTTGTGTGGAACTCGATAGCTTTTAGTGTGAAGGATGAAGTTGTAAACAATAAATTACCCATAACTACTAAATCACCTGAGTAAGAGCTGGGATGGCAGTAAGTGAACATTTCACTTGAGCCATGGTGCTCTCTGTTGTCGGCCAATTTAGGAGACAAGTTACTGTAAAGATTTGGACAAAAGGTAGGCCCATATATTTTAGAACATTAATTTGAGTAATCTGTACTTTTCTAAATTCAGTCGATACATATTTCTTGTTCTTTTGGACTTTTGTTTACCTCTGTGCATACATCATGCCATCCCTGTCACTATGTGAGTGAGTGATGACATAATCAATTGTATTTATGACTTCCACATCCTCACATCTGACCTTTCCTCTGGTTAACAGGACATGTTGAGCAAACATTTCATGACATGAAATAAATTCCCACGGGAGCAATAAAATAAAGGATTTGAGAGCGATCAGACTCATTTACACCACACTAATGATCCAGGTCGTGATCTAAATCCAGATTCACTCTCAGGCTTTGTGCTCCTCCTTACAAATGCAGTGTGATAATGTGCAAGTAATTTTTCCTCTTTTTATGCTGAGGCATCCTTTCAAAGCTGCATCGGGAACAAACACAGTGAGACCCTCACGCAACACGTGAAAAGCAGAACCACAATATGCAGCGAGGTGCAACAAAGATGTGCCCGTGATGCGGGAATAAAACATGAAACTTGCATCAGACACAAAGAGCAGTTCAGACGATGCCCAGAACAGAGCCACACTGCTGGCTGACCCGGAGGAGGGAATGCAGCATCGCGTTTGCTGGTGGTGGCAGTAATAAAAATAAAAAAAAATTGCGCACATGCTGTATACCTGTCCATCCCCTCCACCACCACCCACCCCCCTCACATAGATCCGTCTCTCAATCTCACCGTTTGGCACACTCACCGCACCAGATGGCCAGGTATGGGGAGGCAGGTGCCAGTCGCCAACTCGCCCTCTCCGGTCGCCTGTCTTCGTCTCTGTGGAGGAAAGCGGGTCGATGGATCCCTCGGGTGTCCGGAGCCTCTCTGAAGCAGCAGCTCCTCAGCCGCACCTCACCTGTCTCCTCCCGGTCCCTGCCGCGCGGCGCCGGAGCATCACTGGTTTACCGTGCGCGTCCAAAAACGCCCAGTCAACTACCACACGTTTTTGTGTGTGTGTGTGTTTTTTTGTATTGTATGTGCGTGTGCTGAGAGGGAAAAGTCCGTGGGTGAGATGTATAGAGAGGGAGCTATCGGGTGATGCTGTGATCCAGATTGCGTTTTCTCCTCCCCGGCAGCCTTGTTTATAGGAGCCTCACACACACACACACACACACTCACCACACAAAAATCCCCAGATCCTGCAGCTCAGTTGCGGACTGAATGAAGTCTTCTGCCAGAGGAGCCTCTCATCTGTCTGCACTTGGTCAAGCTACGGCTGGGAAATCAAGAGTCAGCAAAATGTAATCCCCCTTTTTTGAATTTACAGTGGCGAGGTGAAATGTCCAAGGCAGAGCAGGCATAGTGACAGCAGGGGCCCATAACTCACAGCCAGCCCTGAAACACAGTCCTGCAGTGGATCAGTGATGAATGGAGCTCCCCCACCTCCTCTCTCTCTCTCTCTCTCTCTCTCTCTCTCTCTCTCTCTCTCTCTCTCTCTCTCTCTCTCTCTCTCTCTCTCTCTCTCTCTCTCTCTCTCTCTCTCTCTCTCTCTCACACACACACACACACACTTTTAAACCATAAAACATTACTGAAATACGTGTTTAATGATGTTCAGGAAAGTAATAGAGACTGAAACTTGAAGCATCATTGACGATATTCCCCTTTTACATTACAGTTGTCTACAGTTGAGTTGGCAAAACACTTAAATTTGTTACAAAATACATTTTAAGATAAAAAAAAAGCACACATTCTTTTTCAGTAAACGATCAGATTTTGATACCAAATTCGTCTTTTTTTGTTAATGCTATTACATTTTCAATATAGTTTACAGTGTTTAATAATACAACATCAAATGTAATTTATGTTGAGTACATTCACTCTTGATACAAATACATTTTCACCGGTAGTACCTCTGCACATTACTATTTCGAAAATTAAACATTGCGATATTAACATTTGTTGATATTTTTAATCAACTGGATTTTGTTCAACTACTGATTCCGGGTTCTAAACATTTAGACTGGAGTGGACATTAACCACAAACACCTTGTTTATATTATTTATAGTTATTTTAATTATTTTGTTTTGCTTTGCATTCCTTCTCTACACACACATGCACATATATCTATACATATGTGTATATAAATTTGAACTTCTACGATGACAAATGCTTTTAATGTGTATAAATATCAGTGTAAATTTGTGTACGTTTAACGGTGGTGAATTGTCCCCATTTTCACCATCAGAGCAATAAATGACGTAACCTGAAAAATGTGCAGACTTAACATTGTTTTTTTTTTTCAAATTTAAAACAGAACACTATAGCTTTACCTCGTGTTTTTCTTTGTCAAATATCAATAGATATATTCAAATGTGATGAAAATAAAATCTCCTCTGGCACAATTTTGAAAAAGAAGACGTGCTCACGTCACTTCCGGCCGGGGTCTGACTGTAGTAGAAAAAATAATCTGGTTGCCATGAATTCGGGTTAGCTAGCCACCGACAGCTGTCAGCTCACACGTGTAAAAACATCCATGTCAAGACACAAGAAGGATCTTCCGAGTGTTGCGCTGCCTCTGTTGACGCATAGAGCAACACCAGCCCGCCGGCCCACCTACCGTCCATCGGTAAGTAGCTAGCTTTGAGGCTAACGTGCTAGCGAGCTAGCCGCCGCCGCCGCTAGCTGGTCGCCCCGCTAACGATAAGAAGATGATATCTGAATCTTCGCTGTCATGCACCTGCACGATGGCCAAAGCATTTCACCCGCATCGACACGTCCATCAGCCACATCACCGGTTGTCCGTGTGTTGTGGCCGTGCTGATATCAACATTGTGTGTCCAACATGTCTGGCCAACAGCCGAGGTTAATATCGATGTTAACCATGTAGCCACATTAGCCCATCAATCGCTTTCTGGGTTGAGGGGGTGTTGTAATTAGTCACCAGTGTCCATGATCACATCAGGCCATCTGAATCCATTTAAATCCGCCGTGACATTGTATTAGGTTCAGTACACGGATGATGTGTATAACTACTATCAAGACACACGCTATTCGCCTATAGGATATACATGGATGACAATAACAACCCTTTGATAGTGTTCGTGTTGTGTATAATCTTTGAATCAATGTGCATAGCCTGCAATGTAGTTTTTCTTTGTCCCAGATGCTATATGTTAAAAATCAAGAACCACAGCATGTTCCTCTTAATATATCATCTGTCACTTCATATCAACTTTCCAAAGCTCTTAGAAGAACAACATTAAAAGACCAGACCAGCCAAGTGGTGATACCTAAGTGATTGTTACTTTGTCGTGTTTTTTTCATTTTGATTCACAATCTTTTCTCCTTTATCAAGATCCACCTGGCTCAGTGACTCCACCTGCAGACCTAGGCACCATTGTGTGCCAGCTCATTTCGAGACCCGGGGATTTCTGAATCCAGGTACGTTCGTTTTCCACTAGGAAACTGCTTTAAGGGGTTAGGGCGTGCTAAGTAAAACTGTTTTTCTCTGACCTTCTCCTCTGATAAATTACTGCAAAAATGTACTTCAGGTTTGATTGATCTGTTAGTCAACTGATGAGTTACACCCACAGATCCTCATGCATTTCATCTATTTTAGCTGGTTTGGCCGTAGTCTAGTGCTACATCCAGAGTATCTGTAAGTGAGTGAAATAGATCAATTATATTATAGAGTATATGATTGGTTGGCTGAGTGCTGCATGACTGCCTGAGAATGTCCCCATAGGTTGTTGATCTTTCTAAATAATTTGGCCCTAACAGTTTATATTATCTGACTCCTTTTGTGAGGTTTTGGACAAAGTTTAACCACTTAGACAATAATGCCCTGCAGCGAGAGGCACCAATTCCTCTGCATACTTACTCAGACGTGGGTTGTGCATTGTACTACAGACAAAAAAAAGATGCTTTCAGACATTCACTGCAACCCTGAACTTATATATTACTTACCCTGAAGTATTGTATGTGTGAAAGCAAATGTCCGAACTAGATACACCAGACATTTATCAGACTGCACACTGCCAGCTCCAAACTACAGAGTCTGTGTAGCATACGACTGAGCTGATGTGTCAACAAGGTGCAAACATATAAGGGCGAAAAATTTCCAACACTATGCAAAATGTATCACTTTTTAGAATATAGGACAAGATGGTGAATTTCCCTTCTATACGTTTGAAAGTCTTGCGCAAAATTATGTCATTTAATACAATATAATGACTTTGTCAAGTTTCAATTCCACAACAGTTCTCATCTATGTCCTCATTGACAAAACACAGTCCAGCAAATACTTGGTTTTAATCTTTGCTATAGCCACAGTTTTGTTCTAGTTTTTAAGTACACCACTTTTGCTATATTAACACCTGGCATCATCACTACTCTGCTGGCTCAGTTTTTAGTATGAAAACTATACAACCAACCGCAAATACACCAAATGCTTCCTGTTAACCCAGATACGAGCATGGCCAGTTTATGCAAACGGTCATGTGATATGATTTTTCAGATGTGTTTGTATGCATCAATATTACTGCTATTTAGATAAAAGGCTTGTCTGGACAGAGACAAACACATTATATCGTAGATGTAACCCTAGTATTGTTAAATGTAGTTATAGACGGATGTTTAAAGATTTGCCTAATTCTGTAAATATGTGGCATTTTTTTGCGTGATATCTGCCACTGTACATTTTCTCTAAGGATTAAAAGCCTAATTTTATATTTCCTTATTAAATAGTAATTCCTTGGACTGGACTTGGAAAACACAGTGGGAAACCTGCTGTTTAAATAATGGTGAAGTCCTGTTCTTACTCAGTTATTCTGCCGCCTAATTACTGCGTTTCTCTTTTTTTTTACCAGAAGATGAACGGTTTGTCCATACGAGAGCTATGCTGCCTGTTCTGCTGCCCCCCCTGCCCCAGTCGCATTGCAGCCAAACTGGCTTTCCTCCCTCCAGAGCCCACCTATGCCCTTCTCCCTGACCCAGATCCAGTTTCTGGGACTGGAACTGGGTCCAGCTCAGGGGCTGCTCCGCCATCTCTTGGAGCCCCAGGACTACGTTCACGGGTGGGCACTGGTAGTGGAGGTGACAGAGGAGGAGGAGGAGGTGGTGATGGTGGAGGAGCAGCACCAGCAGCAGCAGCAGCAGGAGGAGCAGCAGCAGCAGGAGGTGGTAGCGCCGTCCCCGGTAGTGGGGTCGAAGGCAAGTGGAAGTTGCATCTCACTGAGAGAGCAGAGTTCCAGTATACGCAAAGAGAGCTGGATGTGACAGATGTATTCCTGACCAGGTCCAGTCGAGGGAACAGGGTTGGATGCATGTACATTCGCTGTGCCCCCAACGCCAGGTGAGAGACACGCCCCTGAACACACTGAGACTAATTCTGCTTCCACACAAATCACAGTGACTGGGATTTGCTTGTGTCTTAAACAGGTCTACAGACATGTTGTTATCAATTATACTGTTAAATCCCATGATGCCCATTAGCTGAGGCTTTTTCAGTTCACCAGTGTTGTTGCTCAACCTCCGCCTGCTTCCCTCCTCTGTCTTTCCCCGTCCTTCTTTGTCTCTCAGGTTTACAGTGCTGTTTTCCCACGGTAACGCAGTAGACCTGGGGCAGATGAGCAGCTTCTATATCGGCTTAGGCACGCGCATCAACTGCAACATCTTCTCCTATGATTACTCAGGCTACGGTGTTAGCACTGGCAAGCCGTCTGAGAAGAACCTCTATGCTGACATTGATGCTGCCTGGCACGCCCTCCGCTCCCGGTAAGCTGGCAGAAACTCTCAGTTTTCACTTTCCATCCAACAAGCACGCTAGAATATATATTTAAGGGTAACGGAAAATCTTTAAGTGCCCAGTTTGTTTTAAAGATTCGATGGATAGGCCAAAAATGCCAAATTAGCAATAAAATCACAGTTGAATAACTAATTTTCCGTCTTGTCTGCCTGCATTGTATCATGGACAAAGAGCTGATAGTGTTGCATTATATATTTGAGATTAAGATGACAATTGTTTAAAAATTAAATGTAAGCCACATGTCAGCTTTGCTGTGAAATCAGATTTTACTTAATCAGACTGCAAAAGATTTAGTCAACCTTTTCTAATCCTACCAGCAAAAGAATGTGTTGACTGTTAAACATAATCTCTTTTATCTAAAGTCCATTAAAATGTACTTTATAACCTTTCGGTGTGCACTGACTGAATTTGCTTAAGATGCTCTCTTTTTAATCTTTGTATTTAATTATTATAATGAAAACTCAGGTTTTTGTTCCCAGTTGTTGGACTGACAGACTTACTACTGATAAATATGAATCTGTGTGTGTAAATGTTTGTGTGTCTGTTTGTGTGTGCCTCAGGTATGGCATCAGCCCTGAGAATATAATCCTGTACGGACAGAGCATCGGCACAGTGCCCACGGTGGACCTGGCCTCACGCTTCGAGTGTGCTGCCGTGGTCCTGCACTCTCCTCTCACGTCTGGGATGAGAGTGGCTTTCCCCGACACTAAGAAAACCTACTGCTTTGATGCTTTCCCCAAGTAAGTTCCTTTGTGCTGTCAATGGTATTAAGGAAATTAAGCTATTTACAGGAAACTCAAATGGTGAAAATTCAATGTGGTATAATCAGCTTCTCTGCTGGTGCCCAATTTGATCCAATGTCACAATATTATATTCATGAATACACAGCAGCTGCTAGAATTCTGAATGTTGTCGGAAGTGTTTCAGTGCCACGCATCTGGCTCTCTTTCCACTTTCTCTCTTTGTTTACAAGAATTATTTTGGATCTCTGTTAGTTGTTACCATGGCAACAGCTACCCTTCCCGGGGTTTTGCTGCAAATGTGGTGAAATGCCTCGATTTGTCAGGTGTTACATTCACTGGATAAATCAAAACATAACTTCCCATCTCAGTGTAAACAGATTATCTGTGAAATATCAGAAACCTTTAATTAGACTTTGGGGGGGCGGGTCTACTTATGAAGATCTCCTTATTAATCAAAATAAGTTGTAAATGAAGTATTAGCTGCAAGTTAAACAATTTTAACATAATCATAAGGCCACATTGAAATATGCCAATTCTGATGTGTTACATACAAAACTGACAGACAAGTAAGTTTACAGTTTTTCACTGTTTTGAGTTGTATGCATATTACTCTATCAATATGTATCTCAAGACGCATTGATGACGTATTAGGGAGCGTTCAGATCTGTGCTTAACGCTTGTGATTTTGTCATTAAGTGATTATTAATAGACAGGTGTTAGGTCTAATGTCACTTTAATGTATCTCCCTGAACTCCACACTGTCATCATGTGTTATTGTTGTTTGAAAATGGAACCTCATGCCTGATTTCTGCATTAACGACCTCCATTGTTTGAATTCCTCCACCAGCATTGAGAAAGTGTCCAAGATCCCGTCTCCAGTGCTCATCATCCACGGTACAGAGGACGAGGTCATCGACTTCTCTCATGGCCTCGCCCTGTTCGAGCGCTGCCCCAAGGCGGTGGAGCCCCTCTGGGTGGAGGGAGCCGGTCACAACGACATTGAGCTTTACAGTCAGTACCTGGAGAGGCTACGGCGCTTCATCAACCAGGACCTCGCTGCACAGCATGCCTGAGAAATGAACATCCGCCTCTCTGCGTTTGTGTGAATGAGACTTTGTGTGTGTGTGTGTGTGTGTGTGTGCGAGTGTGAGAAAGAGGACGTCATCGTGTAGACCTAAAAAAGATGTGTGATTTTTGCCACATCTGTGTGTCTTTGAAGCAGCACACCTTAAGGTTATATTTCAACAAAACCTATCTTCTTTTTCCTGTATTAAAGGTGAGGGCGTTTTTATTTAATTTAATTTTGTTTTTAATCTATCATTAGCTGTATCTATCTGAACAGTTGCAGTGTCGAGGACATGCTAGAACTGAGATTAAACAGCTTTTTAACATGGGGGGGGGACAATGGATTGCAGCTTTAAAAAGAGGCTACCCGTGAATAAAGAAGGAAGAACAATGTGCATTGTCCAAAAAGGCTCACAGATGTTCATGTTTAAGTGTGACATGTTAGTGAATGTGTGAATCGTGGGACGCGTGTGTTGAGTGTTTGTTCATATCTCCATGGACCTGTGACACCTGACAAATGCGAGTGTGAGAGGGGCCAAGCTGAAAGAAGTGGACATCCTGAAAACTTGGACAGCTCCAGGTGGAGGAGACTTATCAATATTAAGTGTTCTATTTCCTTTTTTTTATTTGCAAACGTAAGAATGAAGAATACCTCCAAAGCTCGACTAGTTCTCGCTCCAGTGGACAAACACGGGTCGAGCAGGTGCCCCCGCCCCCTCCTCCTCTGTTAATGGACATTCATGTGACTGCCAGGGCATTTCCCAAGTTGCTATCCAGCTCACACTAACCTCCTTTTGTGTGGTTTGAGGGTCCATCCTTCCCTTTGGTGTCGGTCGTGGGGGATACACAGGGATTTGGAATACTGTCGTAGCTCGTTCGGCTGTTGGGCGTCTCTCATACTTGTCTCTCCCTTGCTTCTGACTCTTTGAGAAGATTGCAGAACTGTTCTGTAGCTAGAGTCACTGTCAACAGAAATGCAGCGGTAACTTAAAGTGAATTATTTGGATTTCCCTGTGTTGCTTTTTCCCCATTTCCACCTAATCGTGAATATGAAATGATGGTGTGGTTGAAATGGAAACTGATCGGTGAGGACATCTACGGCTATGTGGATGTTTCTCAGCCGTTAGTGCAACATTTATAGAAGTGAAGGCTAACCCAGTAATTTTCATGTCACATTAAATCAGTTTGCTCTTTCAGTGTTTACTGATGTATGATGTTTGAAGTCTGGGCAGACTCAGCTGACTCACTAACAGCAGGTGTACGTCAGATTTAAAGGTGAATGTTGACATTTAGGGAAGTTCGCTTATTTGCTGGTTTGTTAAAGGTTGGATGAGAAGATTTATACGACCGTGCACACAACCTGCCATAAAACCACAGAGGTGCTGGTGTTTGTTACCTGTGGACACTACCAGGCTTTGTTTTCCCCTTGTTGGTCGTCTTAATGCTAAGCTAACCTGAATATTGGCAAGCTGTAATTTCATATTTACTGTTAGAGATGTTCTGATACCAGTTTTTCCTCCCTGATATAGATTCTGATATCTGGACTTTGCATATCGGCCGATACTAAGTGCAGATCAGACACCATCTAATTTCAAAAGAAATGACTCGTATATCATATTTTAACAGCTATATTCATAACTCTGGAGAGTTATGAGGGATTGCTATCATTGTTGAAATGCCTATAGCTGCAGTTGTCGTTGGCAACATCGGGGCCACCCTTTGCATACGGTACATACCGCCATTTTATTTGCTTATGGTGGGAAATCACTTCTGTTTTGAAGCGGTAAAGAAGAAGTGATTTCCAGGAATCATTGATCGAAGACATAGATTGTGTACTCGCAGATACCTGACCCGGCAGTATGGGAGGCATTTCCGATTCTGGTACCGGAACATCTCTTTTTACTTTACTAAGTTGTATCTATCTTCTCATCTAACCCTCTACAGTAAATGAGCTTATTTCCTAAATGTTGAGCTATTCCTTTCTGTTTGAAGTGTGGTTGTCGGGGACGACGGTGAGAACAGACTTGTTTGGCGCTTGATGTTCCGGCTGTATTTGGAGGCCTTTAAGGTATAACGAGACAAGGTCGCTGCTCACTTCAGAATAATAACACTTCATCCATATCACACTGATTAACTCGCAGTCTTACAGCAGACGTTGTTTTCCCGAGTCTCGTTCCAGTAGCATTCATCACCAGAGTTCAACAGCCTCCTGTTCCCATTCGCCCCCTGAGCACATTTTCTTCTAGCGTGTTTGTCTTGATGTAATTAATCCCAACGTGTTTGTCGTAGTGTAGGGCCATGATCTGTCATGTCTCAGAACCATGCTTGTTGATGTTATGACTAACAATGTGATTCAGATCGGGTGCCAGGATGGGACATCATGCCTACTACAGCTCTGTTTTAACCTCTGTGGCCCTAAATGTAGGAGCTCTCTTATGGATGGCAGCAGGCTTCAAGTCTGACACAAGCCATATTTGAGCCTCTCACTGTTGGTGTGGTGCAGGTTCCACCACACACTCACACAAACCTTTGCACATTGACACACAAAAATACACACACACACATCTACACACACATTCAAACACTACACGCATAAACACGTACTGTAATATACAGTATATTTACACATTTATATATATCAGATCAAGCATGGCAAAAGCAGGTCTTAAGTTCAGCACTATTGTAAAAAGCATCTAAAGTGTAATAAGGGTATAAAATGTAAGTTTGTGTGTCTTCATTATTATTGACTGTCTTCTACAGGCCGGCGTTAAGGATACTAGCATCCCGTTTGAATAAGTCCAAACAGGCCTCGTGTTTTGGCCTGAAAAAGAACAAGAATTGGTTTTATAGTCGCAGGGCAGCACCGTGTTCTAGATCTACACGAGGTCGCTGTACAGGAGACCCATCATTTTCAGTGACAGTAGCTGTGTCTTGTCAAAGGGAACATGTACTGAACTCGCACTAATCTGATTACTCCATTTTGGGAGTACAAGTGGGTCTTAGTGAGTGGTGGGTAAGGTTACCGAAACGCCACTCGCCTGCTGTCATCATTTCGAACAGGGAACCTCACCATTCTCATCCTGTGCTTCGTGTCTCTGAAATGTAAATAATGGAAATCTGTTACCATCTTGAACCAGGGATCTGAGCTGTCTGAAGAATTAGAGAGACTTATCGCTTTTCTCTGAAAAAATAGAAGTAGGTCTCAGTTGTTTTTAGTTTTGAATTCTGGACAGGTCGTATTATCAGGGAAACCACTGGATCCACTTTTCATTCATGGGGCTTGGTTCAAAGAAACGGGGTGGAAAAACCGACCATGTTACAGATGCACCACTATGGTTGACGTACATTGTATCCTCTGGCCCTGAATGTTAATTGATGGGGGGGTTGGGGTGTGAAGCAGTGAAAAACTGTATGCATGTTTATTGTGTTTTGCCGAGCAAATGAAAGGGTGGGATGTTATCTTTGTTGTGTATTCTGTGTGAGGGGAAAGCTGAACTCATAGCATATGAACATTGAAGCGCTTTAAAAAAACAAGAACACAGGACGTTTATTTGAATTTTTTAAAATTGCTGATACTAACTGATGTATTGTTATGAGTTTTGTGCTAGAGTTTGAGCGGGGCGGGTGGGCGATAGGGGGGGTAGACCATAATAGTGGGCTGTTTATATGGTTACTGTACTTACCTATTCTATTCTTTGTATTATGATTTGTAATTTTATGTTGCTTTTTTGAACTAAGAATATGATGTAATGAAATTAATTCATGGGACTGAATCTTGACCTTTTTATGGACAACAAAATAATAAAAAAAATCACTTATGTACAAAAATATGAAGTGTTGATTTTAAAAACTGTACAAGATCATATTGTCAAGAAGATTTTATGGACAATGAAAAGTTTGTATGACATGACCGCACTGACACTGGGTTATTGATAATACATTCAATCACACAATGTCTTTCCATTGGATGATGTAATGCAGGCACTGCGACTGGCTCATACAGTCTTAATGATTTGTTTTTTAAATCTGGAAAAAGTAAATTTTATATATTATCACAGATGACATAAAATCAATGCTTTCATCAAATATACAGAATAAGGACTAAATAGCAAGTATTTATTTACATGAATGATATGCCATTAGGTCTGTAGTAAAACTTTTACAACGTAAATAACATTATTTCTTGAGCTTGAAACTCTTCGAAGTGCAAATGAAATCGTCATTGTATCTTCCATTAAAACCGATCAGGTTTTAATGGAAGTGACTGCCCTCTGCTGGTTGATTGCTGTCATTAACAGTCATTCCAAACACCAGCCTGCAGTTGTTAAATTACACAGTGAGAAAATTCTAAATATGTAATGAAGTTAAAATCAACCGAACAACAAAAGTGCTTTGTTTTTTTCCTCTTGATGAGCGTCTGTTTGTAGGTTGTGTTGATCCGAGAACTCGATGGTCAAATTGCAGCAAGCTGAGCTCAGCTGTTCACCGGCCGGGAATCAAACATGACGAGTCTTTATGGGTTCAGAGCAGGCCAGCCCTGCCTCTGTTTTAGATCGGAATCAGTGCACGTCTAACAAATTCTCTCTGCATAATGTGGTGTAAGTATAGGAGTTTAAATATCTACAGTAAGGCAAGCAATATGTGCAATAACAGTACGTTTATGGACAAGATGTGGTTTTGTCAGTGTTAAGATGCTTTGGGGAGTGTGTCTAGACAGGGCTCAGGGTGGGATCTGAACCCAGTGGCACATTGCATGGTTTCCTGGAAGAATCAATCCTCTGCCCCAGGCTACGTCTCCTGGTACCTGCACAGTAAGAAGAGGCGGAGGAAATGCTCAGTTCCAGAACACTACAAAATAGAAATAAAAATCCCTTATGTAATTGTGTTTGGTTGGGATGAATCTGCAGAAAAATATCACATACTGTACAGTTCTAAGAGCCGGATCGTCTTTAGTGGGTGTGACTGCAGGAATGTAATCGGTTGTCTTTCGTTTACTGTGCTGCGACTAATGGTTTTAAAACCGGTTTAAGTCATCTCACTTTTCTTCCGCCTGACCGATCCCCAGCTGACTTCCTTCTCTCTCTTCTTCATGTTTGTGTGGCTACTCACTCTCTGTGGTGCAGAGACAGCTCAGTCAGGACCCCCAAAGAGTTCAGCTGCTCCTCCAGCGCTAACATCTTCAGCGACATGTAGCCAGACGCCAGCAGCAGCAGCACAATTCTACAAACACACACATACAGAATAATAATAATAATGTCCTGAATGAGTTTTTGGCCAGCAGGAATCAAAACAGGCAGTCCGAGACGGGTACATACTGTTCATTCCCAACAATAAGATACCAGCAGATTCTATCTGTATGCCGAAAAAACTTATGATCACTGACTTTGACCACATCTCAGAGATTATTTGTTTCCATGAGAGCTTCCAGACAATCCGGAAAGTCAACATACCATAATGGGCAGGTCTGTGGTTCATATACTTTAAAAAAATTCCATTGATTTAATGCAGTGTGCTGTCACCTTGGGATTAACTCTTTTGAGCCTCCCACTCTGTCCTTATAGAATTTACTTTGTAATAGATCCCGAGACCTGGCCACAGATGCTGAGGTGATTGTCGTCATAACGTCCGACCTCAAGTGCTTGGTTTTTTTGGTTTTCTTTTTAAAGATCAGTGTTTACATTCCTGTGGGACCTTCTTTCATCAGTTAAGAGCCTTAACACAGGAGTGCTGTAGATTTTATCAGATTCTTTACGTCAAAAGTACAAAAATAGCCCGACAACTTGTAAAGCAGAAAAGTATCCCATTAAGCTGCCAAATTACTATACTGTACTATTACTATAATCAACTATACAAATAAAGATATTATTGTAACTCATTTAGTTAGTCATTTAATACTTTACGTACAAACTACAGCTTTAATGAATTACTCATGGTTAGTAATTCTGTAGTAATATAGTAATAGTACAGTATAGTAATTTAGCAGTTTAATGGGATACTTTTCTGCACTTTTGACATAAATACTTATTATGAGTAATTCATTAAAGCTGCAGTTTGTACCTAAAGTCTTAAATGACTAAGTAAAATTAGTTAAAATAATAACTTTATTTGTATAGTTGATTATACTGTTCTAACCTCTTCTGACAGATTGTTCCAAAGTGCAGGGGGATTTGACAAGTCTAGTTAGTTAAATGTACCAGAGCAAAATGAAAAAATATAAAGCAAAGAACAAATTAAAACGATCAATCTCCGTCTGGTAAGAAGCTTCTTATCCTTTTCAAATCTCTTGAAGACATCTCTGGTATATTATTTTTATTTCTTTACTTTTCATTTAGTTCTGATTATACCACTTTTAATAATTTTATAATGTTTTATTTCATGTTGTTTTGACTCTATTCCTCATTTTTATTTTTGTACTCGTGCTCTAACGCTGTGTGATCCTGGAATCGCTTTAATTAGTTCCTATTGTTTGCCTTCAATTTTTTTCAATTTAAGTTGTAAAGCACAGCATGTGGTGCTGTATACAAAAACTCCATTATTACTTTTATTATAGGGTAATACAAGGTGAAGATAGTGACACCTTAATTACAGAACTTGCATCAATATGCATTAGTTACATAAAACCACAGGGGATGGAGTTCCACCTGTGAGACATAATACTCACAACATAAAGTAGACGTAGAAGAAAACGCTGAGATTCCTCATTTCTCTGAGGAAGACCAATGACGCCGCCGTCTCAACACCACTCCACATCCACGATGCAGCTGCTCCACAGAAAAAAATCATCAACGCATTATTCTATAACGACTCTTAACTCCATGACTCGTGGGTTTAAGTTGATTAGCTATTACACAATTTGTGTGAGGGTCTACACACACCTCTGTTGTTTTTTGGGCTTCTGTGAGGAGTGGATCTGCATCTTGTCGCACCTGTAAAACAAACGTGGTTGTGTGACGTTCAGTGTTTTGACATATTTCAACTCAGCAGTAAAGTTCTCAATATCGTTATTTTGAATAGAAAAGTGCAATGAACTGAGGTCGTTACTTAAAAAAGAGAAACATAAGGAAAGGAAAACGTGAAGCAGCAAAGACTACTCAGCTCCGCACTTTGTTTCTGTCTCTTCCATCCTTCTCTCACCTTCACTTCCTAGCTCAGAAAAGTTGTCATAATCGATGCAGTTTTGTCGGCTCAGATCTCGATCCACGCTCTCGTCAAGACTGGAATAACTGGACCCCTGCAGACAAGGCGTAATGCAATCATGTTTGTTCCACTTTAACAGGAACCATGACCATTTTTGAAAGGTGGACGAGCAACAAAAACCTACCACATCGTGATCGTCTGGATTTTCTATAGAGGAGAGTTGAGGGCTGCTGTTTTGACTCTCTCTCTGCTTCAGACAAACACAGAATCACAATTGGGGAACATGACCTATGTTTGAGGAAAGCCTGCGTTTCCCTGCATGCAGATTTAGGGGAGCGGCTACATTACCTGTGCATATGAGCAGAGGCTTTCCAGGAGTGTGAGGCACAATTCACGGTTCCTCAAAGACACAAATGTGTGCTGAGAGAGAAAACGAGAGGAAATACTTGGGATGAAAGACCTGGAATGAAAACTAGATCAATGTACGCTCAGTGTTTGAAGTGCTGACACGTTGCTGCAGGAATTTGAAGAAAATGTTCCAATCTATTCCATCCTGTTCCCATCTTTCCTTTTATTGACTGGTAGGTTACAATACAACTAAAAGATGGATTTGAATGAAGCTGAATGAACTGTTATTTTTATTAATCAGGGTTAGAAACGACTATTCATATAACAAGGACATACATACTTCCATGTGAGAATTTAGAGTCTAAATGAGCCATTGTGTAAATATGAACAAAATTAAGCAAAGCACATACAAAACACGACAGAACAAAAATAATAATAATGCAATAGAAATGTGAAAAGCGAAAATAAAAAGCGCCCATATGTCTGATTCTTCCAAACCATTTTTTAAATCCCACTTATGATCTATTTGGAGTTCTGCGGGTGAGGAGTTCAAGAACAGAGAAGGACGTCTGATTCAAGGAGGCTTTACGATTATTATTCCCCGGAGATACACGCTGTGCTACAGAGGCAGAAAAAACCCAAGAGGTTTTTCAATGTCACTGAGCAGCTCCACAGCCTGATGATGTGGCCATTCTACTTTAATAGACGCAAATTCCCTATTTATTGGATCGCCAACCAAAATATTAACTGCTCAATAATAGTGCTCATCGACGGAGCCTTTTCCATCCATCTCCCACTGGAGCCCTGTCCCCAGACACACCAGAGAGCCTGCACTGAACTGTGGACCTTCCAAACATATGTTAATGTACAGCTCTTCAGGACTGCTGTTACTGTGTGACTATGATGTGTATTCTACATTTCAATGTGAGATTATGATGTTTAATTTAACTTTTTGTAGACATTTGCTCTATTTTGCTTTGTCTTTTAAAACCAATTTAAAGTTTAAATTGATTGTATTATTATTATATTATTATCAATTTTTTTACTTTACATTAGTGCAGTGGAAACCGTTTTTTTCTTTTTACTGTAGATAGCTCAAAATCCTTTGTGTGTTGAGGTCTGTACACCATGTTGTTTGGCCTGTACACAGTGCTCTGCATTGAAAAGGGGAAGAAAAATAGTGCAGTCTGACCTTCTCTCCATCAGCGGTTTGGATGGACAGCATGCCCAAAGCTGCGTTCTGTTTCTTCACCTCGCTGACACTGGACGTAGGAATCACCACCTGCAATGTGTTGAGGAGAAACAAATACACAACCAAGATAGAGCTTGTTATTTTGATCTGCGTCAACTTCATAAGGCCAGAGATGTGGTGCTGAATCCGATAAGAACCACTGCTGCTTGTGATGGAGTGAATTTACTTCATCAGTGTGGATTGGACGTCACTCTCTTTATTGAACTTTACCTTGGTGTCTTTGAGCAGCACGGATGAGTAAAAACACACGTAGTTCTTGGAAAGAAAGAGTTTTCCGTGATACAGCACCTCCTTCTGCAAGGCACAGGTGAACACTGCAACACACACACACACACACACACACACACACACACACACACACACACACACACACACACACACACACACACACACACACACACACACACACACACACACACAGGACGAACATACAATGATTGTCATGGTCGCTACAGATTATTCGACAACCCCACTAGCCACTGTATGAGGCAGTTATTAAGGACGTCCGGTTGGGGGGGAAAGGACACAGTGTGATGTCATTTCCTAAATCAATATAAAGAAATGAGTAACAGACTCTGGACCTCAGCTCAACTTACCGTGTGTCAGGTTCTCCCCCTCGGGAATATCTGGGAACAGCTTGTGGAAGCTTTTGTGGTGTTTCTGTAGGGGAAAAACAGGGGAGTATTAATGAATGAAAAAAAACACAACGAGAGCAGTGGCAGTGGAGCAAAAGCACAGCAGCGAGATGAGCAGGTAATGATGTAGTAAATGATCAGTGGAGCTGCAGGTCGACTGTCACTGTTATTATCGTTATTATAAAAGCAATAACCTGCCTGTTTGGAACGAGCTGTTCTCTTGGCCTGTGTTAATCCTGTAGAGCCACTTCAGAACTATTATAAGGATATGGTATATGTTTTTCATGAAATGAAACTGAAATTGGATTATGTTTGTTGACGTGTCCTTTGGAGAAAACTTCAGACCCAAGTTAAAAAAAATGTCAAGACAAAAGCTCTGCCCTCAGGTCGATAGAAAAAATTGCAGCAACAGAATAAACACTGTTATTTTACATTGCAAACAAAATGCTAAAGAAGAAGTGATTTTATGAATGTGGTTGCTGCCGTGACGGAGATCAGCACGCGAGACTTTCGATGAATGAAAGATGAATGCTTTGCAAGATATGTATTCCACTTACAAACAGACTGATAGACAGATATAACAGACTTTTAAGGAATTAGTGGGTAGATATTGATTATAGTCACTTTAATTCTCTTTGTGGTGAAGAACTTGTGATGAAATTTGCAGGAAGGAGAATGATGAGAAAAAAACACTTACATGATTCAGAAATTCCTGTGAGCGCTCCTGGCTCTCCTCTGCTATGGTCTTATCCCTGATTACACATGGAGGTCAAATGCACAAATGAGATAAGGAAGTTATCTTGAGGTGTAAGTTAAACATTTTGAATCCATCTCCTTGTCCCCGAGCTGTGTGCAGTGTTGTAGTTCACTTGACGTACATGCTGGAGAGGAGGCTGTGATTAATCTCCTTGATCTCCAGTCGGGCCGCGTCCAGACTCCGGCTGTGTCTCGATTTCCTTCCGCTGCTTGTCCTCGCACCAAAGGGTCCACCTCCGTTCTGAGATCTGTCCTCAGAGATCCGGAGATAAGGGCCGACACTGATGATTAATTTCTTTGTTTTTTTTTTAAGCACACAAGTGAGGCAACCATAGAAAGGCATAGAGTATAGACATCATACACAAATAATTAAATGGAGTTCTCCCTGGTGGGAACCTCAGTTCACAAAGAAAAAAAACTCATTATCTTCACTTTCATCCTTTGCCTCAGGTGAAGGCTGACTGAACGCAGGTGATTCACAGACACAAGGAATTTGTGACACAGAGCAACCTCGTAAAAATCTTTCTCACGTGCAGCATCAACCACGCGCAGACCCTGATGTTGGCTGAAGAGTACACAAGCTAAATAATTGACTACACATTGGTTTGTAAATCCGATACTTCTATCATTTAGAAGAGTTTCTTTATAAGAAAGGAACATTTACAGTAGCTCATTAGCCCTGTGGTTAGTCTGCTGTCTCTGGGCAACAGCACAAATCTCCAGAGAATGCTTTCACTTTAGAAAACCGGTAAGCACAAACACTGCAGACGTAACAAGAATATACCAAACACCTGGTGTTTAAGGTGAGGTTTTGGATTATGGGTCGGCTTTGAAAGATGACAACAGATTTTTCTAAAGGATGTGACACTTAAATATGCATACTCACACAGAGCTGTCCAGTGAGAATTTCCTGCTTTTGAGACTCATGATGAAAAAGCAACAATTCCAACTAATTTACATGCACACACACTCACTCACATATCCTGATCCCCCCTCTCCGGTCAGATCTCTCAGGTTTTCAAGTGAGTGTGGGATTTTCAGCCATAATTTCCTGGAAGCGGCTCTGAAATAGCAAGTCACAGGTGAGAAAACGTAGGCGGTTGCAGCCCACTCATAGGATTGGCTGCTTGCTGTCTAGTCAGCCAATCAGCTGTGAGAGGCGGGAGGTTTTGCACCTTTACAGTCAAACTCAACCAGTCAGGTACAGGAAGTGTAAAAAGTGCACCGCTACACACGCACACACACACACACACACACACGTTTGTACACACTCATCTGTATTTTGCATTCCCTAGCCCCTTACCCTTACCTTTACCTAACCCATCCAAACTAAATGCTTAACCATTAACCTAGTTCTAACCTTAACTCTAAAGTCAAGTCTGAAAAAGTGAGGACCGGCCAAAATGTCCTCACTTTCAAAAAGTGTCCTCACTCTGTGGGGTCTATGTTTAAATTGCCCTCACAAAGGTATAAGTACATGAACACACAACCCCCCCACACACACACACACAAATAGTTTATTACGCTACTGTCTTACAGTAAGGTTTCAGTTCGTGTCACGGTTAAGCCTCTAGTTGTGATAGTAAAGGTTAGGGTTAAGGTCCTAAAGAGGTGTCAAAATCGAGTACTCACAGGTATTCAGAAACAGCGACCATGGGCTCGTGGCGTGAGAGTCACTCTCCTTCCATGCAACCTGCTCAGCCTGCACTGATAGACATCAACTAATGGCTGGTGGCCAACAGCACAGACGCACAACTCAACACAAAAGCTCAGCAAGAACTGGTTTACCAGAAGTGCCTCGTCATGGTTCCAGACTGTGAGAAAGAAAAGTTAAAAAAACCCTTAAGTGCATTCAAAGTTCACTTGTTACGTTGTGATGTCTATAAAAATAAAAGCATGTTTGGAAAATAATCTACATGTTAAAATGTAACTCATATAAAACAACAGTTAATGAATCTATTGGAAAATAAAATCTCCTTATTATGAAACACACTTATTTCTCACCATCCCTGTGTTTATGCACATGTGAATAGCAGCTCAGCCCAAAGTCATTAATGATGAAGATGTTTTTACTCATTTTGAGAAGTACGTCAGGTTTGATGTGTCCAGATGTGCGCTCTGTCAAACCACAGGTGATTGTTAGATCACACACTGTTGTCCAGATGTTGGCTCTCTCCACTCTCTCTCCTTCCCCTCTCACGTGCCTATCGAGTGCTGCGCTGACCTTTGACCTTGTCTTATGATTTTAAATTAAAGGATTCAGCGACCTGGGGCTGATAGATTTGAATATTGCTAGTTTCCACAGTAACAGTAGTTTAAAATGCAAATTCTGTGGCGGATGTAACGGCAGAATTTACATTTTCATCTTCATAAAAAACTGAAATGTGTTGTTCTACTCTTGTATAATGTCAAAAAATTAGAATACTCACAAATGTTTCTGACTCAAAAACATCTTCATATCAAGTTTTTCTAATGTTTGGCTTTTTCTCATTTCTCTTATAGCTTAGAATTCACAGTATTTTTATATGTGTGTTTGTTTGTACATAAAAACAGAGCAGCAGAGATTAAGAAGAAGTATTTATTTGTCCTTATGAAATGTTCTCATTCTCAGCTTTGCAAAACTACAAGCTTGAAAGGAAGCATTGGTAATGAATGTAATTTTGAACCTTGCATGTAGAATTGTTACAGAGAAAAAATACAACTGTTAATTAACAATCAAACTTCTACTGTAGAGTTATTGCCACTTGTTGTTGCAATTTCAACAATAATCCCACTACCAACGAGGAAACGAGACTCAAACCTCTCTTACAGTATTGTCACACTTTAATGCTCAGAGCATGGTGCACACCACAGGGTTTAGTTGTAGTAATGCACACCAGATAGGAAACAGTTCACTGTCTTTATACATTGGCTAACCACTCCCAGGGGGTGTGTTAATCAGTCAAAGGCTGAGATCCTTCGGTCACATGAATACTTCACAATGGCTACAGGAGGCAATCAAGGCAATATGCATTCAGTTCCTGCAGGAAAAGCAGGATCAAAGATACATTGTCTAGAGGAAATCAGGTTACAGTGGCTATGTTAATCAGGTCAATACACATTCAAATAGTACAGGATGCAGCATGATAAAGGCCACATCGTCATTCAATCATGATCAAACAGACGGGAAACACACGCCATTACACACTTCACTAATGATTCTTACATTTTTGGTTATTTTAGTACATTTAGTGCAACAAGTAAAACATTATTGTCCTCTGGAGGTGTTTGGAGAATGGTCACACTGACCTTTATCACTTGTGTGTGTGTGTGTGCGCGTGCGTGTGTGTGTGCGTGCTATGAATAGTTACCACAAGCTAACAGCATAAAAACGAAAGCTTCCTCATGCAAGTGAAAGTCGAAAAGCTGTTTAACTGCCGTTGAGGGTGTAAAGTACCCAGGCTTGTCTCAACATATCTCAAGATATTCTAGGTTACAGCACTCAGGATCAACTTGTGATTGACAGAACAATGAAGTACTCATGTTGCCTTTTTCCTTTGCCCTCTTATTACTTCAAAACACAAATAGTTAACCCTTGCCTGGCCAGGAAGGATTTTGAGGAAGTCATAGGTGAAAGGTTTAGCCAGCCACAGTCATTGTCAGTGAAGCACACCCTGCCCTCGCTTCAAGTGCACGTCTTCATATCAACAGGCAGATCACAAACAAACAGAAACAATGAGGATGATGTTGATGTATCTGAACACGAGCTGATATGTGGCATGTGGCACTGAAAGTGGTTGGGCCTGTCGGCTGAGATGTCTCCGGTTTTGATTTCATAATTAGTGGATATCTGCTGATTGCATCTCATGAGAAAACATTCCTCCTAATCATCAGCGAACCTTTGGCAAGAATGTCACTGGGTTACTGCTATCAATATGGAAGCAAACGATTCATCAGTAACGCCCTTCCTACTTCTTGCAGAGTTTGTTTGAGTTTGGCAGTGTTCAAAGAATTTGTCATAAAAAAGGCTGAAGGTCATACATACAAGTCAAAGCATCCTTATCAGAAAGTGTCACAAAGTCAACCTCCCTCTTTGTTGTGACGTTGTCGTTGTCATTCATGTTCTTTGTCTTGGAAGCAGATCTGTAAGCAGGTTCATGTTAGTGCACATCAGTCCCTCCCATCTTCGTAAAGAAAGATGGCTCCAGCTCCATTTAGCAGTGATGTAAACACAGGTGTACACATCCTTCTTACCCCAGTGCCGTCTTTTACAACACAGCAGCTGTAAACACACCTGCCCCCCAAGGTGCTGCTAAACCATGAACAACACAGATACACCTTCTTTTTATAAAATCTAGAGCTGTGTCTCAATGCTGGGGGTGCATCCTGCATCGGCCCGTGAAGACCGCCTCCTACTTGGGCCACATAAACAACAAGGCTGGACTGAAATGTCCCGATCTGGTCTACAGAGGAGTTCAGTGATCGGTGTCATTAGCTCGTCCAGCCCTGATTGCTGTTGTCTAGTTGTCTAGATAACAGGTAGATCCATAGAGAAAGTCTTAATGCCCCTTGTTTGTGCTTAAACATGTCCTGAAGCTGTTCAGTTAAGTTGCTGTATGAAGCTCATGCGTTGAACAACTTGTCCCTTGCCGGCGCCAATTACCTCATTAAAAAAAAAACGTTGGTCCCTCTAGTGCAGGGGTCACCAACCTTTTTTAGACTGAGAGCTACTTCGAAGGTACTGAGTAGTACGAAGGGCTACTTGTTTCCAGTGGTGGGAAGTAACACTTTGTTACTGTACTTAAGTAGATTTTTCACATACCTGTACTTTAATTGAGTATTTATTTTCCTGACGACTTTTAACTCGCTACATTTGAGCACAAATATCTGTACTTTCTACTTCTTACATTCTCAAAACTGGCTCGTTACTTGAGCAGCAGAGGTTGGCGCAACGTGCACCTTTACGCACGGCGCACCTCTCTCTCGCTCTCTTGCTCCTGCAGGAGCTCGGTTCAGTCTTTATTATTAGGGCCAGAGCACTGACAGGCACTGACAGGCACTGACAGACGTGAGGCCCTATTGAAATTGTAAGGATTATTATTCAGGCAAATGAATTTGGTTTTTGAGGCCTTTATTAGGTGACTTTACATAATTTTTTAAAGGTATTCCTTTTTCGATTCACATTCGTTTTCCCTTTCCTGCTTCGTGTCAACATCTGCACATAAATACATAGCTCGAAGCAGCAAGTGGTTAACTTTTCTTAAAGAAAATATTGGAAGTATTTGGTTTAAACAAAAACTGTTGGTAAATAGACTATCATTGGTTGGCCGTGTCTACTTAGTCTAAACGTCCACGTAAACAAAACAAACAGATTTAAAACAAGTCGAGATGGAAAAACAAACAACACAACCAATTATATAAGCAAATTATATTATACAATTATATAACGCAAAAACAACTTTCAGCCATCACAACCAAAAACAAACACTGTGTCGTGGACTACTGCATATTCACGCACACAATTCAGGTTTTTTAATGGACCTCGCCAAATGGAACCCTGGGTAATCAGGCCCAGTTTTCCACTCACTATAATGCCAATATAATTTTTGCAAAGATATTATATATCTATATATTGCCAATTCCAATCCTTAGTCGCCCTTTGTGCTGACTCAACACAACTTAGAAGCTGTTGAGTCTTTATATATATATTGTACAAACTGGCTAATGTGTACAACTTCAAGCAGGGTTGTGTCTTCACTTTGTTGTCCCTACAGACAAGATACCCTACAGGTGTATTGTCACCCTGCTGGAAACAAATGCAAACACAACCGCAGGCCCATTCAGTGAAGATAGTCTAATGATAAATAAACAGGCTTACATGTAGATGCGTGAACAAGCTGGCGGGCAGGTACACAGGCAGGTAAACATCCAGGCAGTTACACAATACAGCTAATAGACACAAAAGGTTAATTTGGTCTATTAGTGGCAGGTCTAGTGTTCTTAGGAAGAATCAAGAGGCACTTGTTGTGTTGATTCTTTGTTGTCTCTAGAAGTTCAGATGTACTTGTCCAATACTTTTTTAACCTCAGCATCTCGGGTTCAAAATTTGTAAAATTATACAATATATAGTGTTGTTATAATTTTTCAGTCAGTTGAAATAAATCCTGAACTGAACAATTTTGGGTTGTTTTGTGTCTGTATAGGCCTACTATAAAAAGCACTTAGCTTTTTTAATTTTGGTACTTGTACTTTTACTTTTGATACTTAAGTACATTTCAACACCAGATACTTTTGATACTTAAGTACATTTAATATGAGCAACTCTAAGACTTTTACTCAAGTCATTTTCTGACAGGTGACTTTTACTTTTACCGGAGTCACTTTCAAGTAAGATATCTGTACTTTTACTCAAGTATGGCTTTCAAGTACTTTATACACCACTGCTTGTTTGATACAAACGTCCTGAATAACAGAGTTGCACAGATCACCTTTTAATATTATTAATAATTTATGTGAAGAGACTGTCTGATCAAGTTAATGTTAATTATTCCTCGAAATAATTATTAACAATGATTTCCACAACAATGATTGTAGGAAACAGATATATTAATACATGCAACATTTATTTCTGTTAAACTGTTTCAACTTTGCTTAAATTCAACTTAATTGAAGTACTTTTGGTGACATTTATCACTACATGCCTCCATCAGTCTGTTCTTTTTCAAAAGTAGATAAATAATAACCAAATAACCACTTATAAGCACTTCGTTACAAGATGATAAAGCTCAACCAAAAATAACACATGCATATGACTGGGGTGTAATGTTTCTAAGTGTCTTCTTCATTTTTTGGGTCTCATACTGTCAGCTGCCAGAGTTTTCAGACCTAAAATCCATACAAGTCTCTCCTCATGTCCTCCTTCATTCACTGTGAACCCAAGAGCAAGACAGGCTTCATCTTACTTTATTTTCAATTTGGTGACATTTATGACTACATCCCTCCATCAGTCTGTACTAAAAAATAGAGAAAAAATGAATTCAATTAAAATCACTTTGTCACAAGGATGATAAAGCTCAACCAAAAAGAACACATGCATGTAACAGGGTGTAATGTTTCTTAGTGTCTTCTTAATTTGTTTGGTCTCATAGAGTTTTCAGACATAAAATACACACTAGTCTCTCCTCATGTCATACCACATTGACTGTGAACCCAAGAGCAAGACAGGTTTCATCGTACTTTCTTTTCAACTTGGTTTTTGAACACTGTCTCTTGTTTGTCCCTAACCGGCTGCTTCACGTGAACGATGCTCTCAACTGTGTGTGTCTCTGAGTGAGTGGGTGGGGGCGGGGCGGAGCCCCGGGGCCTGAGTGTGTGCGCGACGTGCACGTCACTGCACAGGGAGCCGCTGCAGAGGGGCTGAAGCCGCGGGCCGCGATTTGTTTACTGCTCCGCCGTTAAAGAGATGCGGACGTCAAAACATTAGTTCGGTTCTAATATTAGTTCCGCCTCACATTTCCTCGTAACGGTCGCGCGCCCCACACAGTTTGAGAATCACTGCTCTGAGCGAATGATTGGGGGCGGAGCCCCGGGGCCTGTGTGTGTGTGAGTGCACGTGTGACATGTGTGTGACACACACACACGTCCCCCTCCCGGTCGCGCGCCCTAGCTGTTTGAGAATCACTGGCATAGAGTGAGATGGCGGTTTGACTATTTTTTAAATTTAAAATTTAACTATTTTTTCGTTTTTTTTAGAAATTTAAAATTTTTTTTTTTTTTTAATTTAGAGCATGCCTTGCGGGCGACTCGCGGGGTCCCTGCGGGCGACCAGGTGCCCGCGGGAACCGTGTTGGTGACCCCTGCTCTAGTGCAAAGAATCTTGGGAAAGGTTGGGCCAGGAAGGATCCACCTGCTGGAGCCTTTATCTCGGGGATGGGAGGACGCATTTGAAGGAACCTTTGAAATGGGACGGTCTAGCTCTATCCCCAGTATATATGATTTTAAAGAGGGCTTTAATGTTGGGTTTTTGTTGATCATAATCACACGCTGACTGTCAATAGAGTCAACCTGCATCATCATCATGTCATATTTAGTTTAATCATATTTTTCTGACTTGAAAACCAAAATGAATGTACGCTTTACCTTAGACAAATATCATTGTTCAATGTTCAATTGAAAATGTAAACCTCATATTTGACAACTATATGTTATATTGTCATTGTATAGTGTTAAGTCTTGTATTGCAGCTAAAGTTACAGCAGAAACTGAACACTTTTAAAGCTCCACACCTGCTTAGAATCACACAATTTCAAGTGGTTGCAGTAAATAAGGCAGTAGAAGAATGAACAGTGGTTGTAAACATTAGGTGTAATCAATGTGTAACTTTGTGTGCGGAGCATTTGGAAAAAGCTGGTGCACTGACTGGAGTGCATTTCACCTTAGGGTTACTTTGGTCCCATCTAGTGGACAAAGAGTGAATAATACACACACACACGCACAAAGAAACACACACACACAAACCACAAGTAACCAAGCAGCTCTTTGTGCGGTATATCCAATCATCCTGCTTTTAATACAAAGTCAAGATACAATATCTACATCCATGGTTTGAAAGGAAAGAACAGGTACATAAGTGAGGGGGGTGGCGTCATCAGAGCTGGCCCTCAACACATTTCATATTATGTTTTGTGTGTGTTCCTTTTATATTTCTCTCGACACAATAATTAGAAATCGAAAGAATAACATATTTTATATATGTCACACATCGTCAAGACTTCTGGACCACACATAAAGTTCATATCAGAATATTTTTTTTTTAGATTTAAACGATACCTTCGAGGGTGCTTGTAGCTGGGCGGGTTCTAACCCAATCTCTGTCAAAAATACACTTGCTACCATGTGCTCACCGGCAAACTATATACCAACAGTGTGTCTGCTCTATAAATCTAATTTCTCTGATGCCCTTTAAACCTATCACGCTGGGGTGGGTCACACCACTGCGGCTGCTACTGTACGGAGGTGGAGTGGGGGGGGGCTTTAAAAGGGCATCACTGGAAACTTAAACTATGTGAGCCTCTAACGTACATCTCTAGCTAACTAGTCGGACATCAGTATTCAGTATCAAATAGCACCCTACACAGAGGGCATACTTCATCATAATAAAGCAAATAAAAAAGCACCAAAACGGACCATTCAAAATAAAAAACAAACAGCGACAATATCATAATTTTACATTGGCTCGCCAAAGAAACAAGTAAACAACAGCTTATTGGTTATATTTGCTAGATATCCCAAATAAATAATTAGAAACAAACGTAAAAAGTAACAAAATAGAATAATAAATATTTTAGAAAATCATACGAAATAAATATGACAAAGTGAACAATAACAATAAGGCTTTTTTCGCGACGATAAGAACTACATCACATCCAATCCCACGTTATATCTTGTGCTCAGACGTATGTAATTGTACTGTATAGGACTCCAATGATAAGACTGTATGTACAAAATTGTGTAATTGCCCAAAAGGTCTGACACACTGGAACATCGCTGTGCTCTTCAATCACCACTTGGGCCAGATTAAATGTCAAATCGAGGAAAGATATATAGCATATCCATATCAAGGGCTTGTGCGGTTGTACGGGAGAGGACAGAGGGGGACACATCGATTGGTTACGTTGGGATGTTCTGTACAGTGAGGTTTGGGGACAGAGGGATCTTTAATGGCGGAGGTGGGAACGGGGAGAGGACGGCTGAACGTGAGCAATTCACCATCTGTGCTTTATGTTTTGTTTTCTTTTGGGATCTTTCATCCGTTGTTGCCTTAAATAGTAAAAACATCGTAAGGATTTAACCGTAAAGTGATTCAATTCAAGAAGTTAGGTAAGCTTCAGAGGTGGAAGGTGATCGGGGAACAACTTTCATCCTCGAGATACTGGATGACGACAAAGGTTCAGCACACAACGCATGAGCATTAGGCAACATGTTAAAACACAAGAAATCAGTCGGCGTAAGGCAAAGACGAACAGTAAAAACACACAAAAGTCTGCGGAAATGGGCTGAGGACTGTTTTCAGTTCGAGAGAGAAAGGGACTGAATCTCAATTTGTTCATTAGCATCTCTTTCACTAAGCCACTGTTGAGCTGTCACAATGGGACTGACATCAAGAGGATCCGAGCTGGAGGATGAACAAGGACGACGGCAAATATCAAGCAAGCTTTGTCGAGTGAGGAGGGCGCCGGACTACAAATCTCCGCCCAGCCGGGGCTATGATGGGCTCTAATCACTGTTCTGAGGCCGGCGGTTACGCAGCGAGGACGGCGAGCGGGGGGGGGGGGGGGGGGGGGGCATGTGAACGGATCCTTGGCCTGCATTTTGTGAGCGGCCTCTGGCCTGACTTGGTGGTAATGCTGGATGAAGGACGGAGCCACCTCTCCTCGTAGGCCACAGGTCACGTTCACGCTGCGTGGTTTCCCTTGGCACTGTGCGATGGGTGAATGAGCATCCGCACGCCCAGCGGTCCTCGGGGGGGTGCGTCCATGCTGCAGACTTCTGCTGAGGCGTGAACAAGTCATCCGCTTTAAACTAGTATCAGAACGACCTGTGGTAGCGGGTGGACACCTTCGTCTCACAGACACATAGAAATGTTTACCATTGCACTTTGTAACCCCTTAGTACATCAAACCAATAGATACAAAGTTGAGGATAAAAAGCCCATTTAGGGTGCAGCAAATATCCAGGCTCTTTGTGTTTTTTGTTTTTTTATATATATTTTTTTGTATTTTATACACATATAGTATCATAATTCCTGTTCAGAAGCCGTTTGTATTTCACTGGTTCATATTGGAGATAGCTGACCACAACAGACATGTATTATACGTCCTTCACACTGGAACACTGAGGTAAGTATATGGATTACACATGGACAGTCTCCACACACACCAGTTCCTCTGGGTGGGGGAGGCCCTGATGAGTGTGGGTGCTGATAGACACAGATTTCTTGTTGCTGTTTTTGTTGTTGCTTTTTGTCCTTGTTGGTGCATGATTCATCTTCGAATCGTTCTCCCATAAAAGTTCCACTGCTGTCTTTCTCCTCGGTTTTTGTTTGTGGACCCGGAAGCAGAAAGATGGACGCGTGGTTGTCTCTTCACTTACGTTGCATAGTGGTCAAAGCTTCCCAGGTACTCCAGAGCAGCCTGATAGCAGAACTGGTACTCGTCCTGGGGCGAGACACAGACGGAAAAGATGTAAGAAAATGGAACTCTCTACATTAATGGTTTCTAGCAACTAACCAGTCTCATAACTCTGATTTAAAAAATACGTAATTGTCAGCAAAGGGTTTCTGTATTTAGATTTGCTATGTTGTATTTAAAAGAGTCTTCTAAAAAAACATGTATTTCCATATTTAGGGGACATTTTTCAGATTAACTTCAATGATTAACACACACACAAACACAAATAAGATAAATTAACTATTTAAAAATCCACTGGATTATCTAAACTTTTTATAAATGATGACAAGATAATGGTTTGGAGACACATTAACAGTGACAAATGAGATATTAGTATTTGTAGACTTCAATCCCACCTAAATATTGTTTTAATAACTACAGTTTTTTTGAAAATGAAGAAATCTCAAATGGGGATAATTTGAGTGCATAATTTAATCAGCACATATTGTAGTTATTCAATTTTAATTTATTTCAATTTAATTTATATAGCGCCAAATAATAATATACATTATATCAAGGCACTTTACATAGAAACCATTTCCCACAGGCTACTATTATTATATAAGATATATATTTTTTTATTTTCACATAAACACAAAGCTGGAGAAAACCCTTAAGCTTAGGTTTAATTGGACGACTCTAAGCTCATCAAACGATGTTGGATATAATATGAGAAGGATAAGAATATTGTTTTAATCGATCGTTTTAGGTCTTTTCTTGCATGAGCCAGTATTTACCTCAGTCTGCACCATGGCTGGCCTCTGTGTCCGCAGCATTTTGACGGTCTGGAAGATGTCCACCGCTCCTTCGTAACGCATCCTCTCCAGGACGATACTCAGAGTGATGAAAACACCGGTCCGCCCCACACCAGCACTACAGGCACCAAGGAGAAGAATAGACTGTAGTTTACAGCACAGTCCAAATGAAGAGTTTCTCTCTGAGCTGCTGAAGTTCAACCCCCCTGCTTACCTGCAGTGAACACTGATTGGTCCATCCTGACCAAACTGCTCCTTGGTTTTGTGCACTTGGCCGATGAAGTCAATGAAGCCCTCCCCAGATTTGGGCACACCTTGCTCTGGCCAATCAGTGAATTGGAACTGACGCACTGTCCGTGATTGGCCGTCCTAAAGGGGCGAGAAAATGATAAGAACAACGGCCGATACATATTTACTGAAAAGCTGCGTTGATCTGACAAACGTATCTGCTGCAGTTTACACAATCAAGATGTTTATTCTGAGGACTGAGTTCTCAACCTCTACCAAGGAATATCCTCTTGTTTCCTTCTCATGATTTGTGATATCTGACCCTGGATCAGTGGCTGTGGTTAACTCTAAGCTGTAACGTCAGTATGTCTGCTATTGTCAGCCACTCAGGACGCAATTACATCTTTTCTCCTCTGCTCAGCCCTTCTGACGCCCCTTTAATGGAGATCAATAGAGCATCTGTCGATGTGGCGTCAGTGTAGGACAGGCTTAACTAGAGTTATCTATGACCGGCACACACCGTGCACGGGCTGAGCGGATGTGCACGTGCAATGGAGGGTCTCGCACACACAAAGGAGTCCTACACGCTGTCTGTCAAGATAATCTGAAGACAGAGTGGTTGAATGAGGAATGAGGGGTTGGCCAGTCGATAGTGTTAACCTATTGTGTTCGCTAACCAGAACACACTACAGGTCGATAGGACATTTGCTCCGATGGCTTTTAACAGCACGGATGGATTAGGAATAGGGCAGGAGAGTCAAGGAGTGTAATGTTACATACAACAGGAGAACAGGAGTCTTTAAACAGCACAGACAAGAACCCACCCTGGCGTCTGTGACTTTGAACTCCCGCAGGATGTACTGAGGCATGTTGTACTCCGCCATGGGATCCACCACGAAGTACTGGTACCTGGCTGAGCGCTCGGCAGGCCAGTACTGGTGACACTTCTCCTGAGGGAGCAGAACAGGAACAAAACAGTATTGATGTCTTCGGTGGAACATCGATGAAACTTCCTGTAATATTCATGTTTGCGTATTCTGTCCATACCCGGCCCATTTCTCTCAGTTTAGTGAGCATGACCACTATGGTGGAGTTGTGCTCCCACAGCATCCTCCAGAAGTCCTCTGTAGTCTCAGCAAGTGGACCCTGGGTGGCAATGTAGCCTCTCTGCTGCCTGCACACACACACACACACACACACACACAAGAAGAGGAACAGTCAAAACACGTGTGTACAACCACTCTGAAGGCCTGAATCATCACAATCCACCCAGCAGCCGCCCCCCTTCGCGGGGAGTGAAGCGAGTGCAGCGCAGCGAGAGAAATGTTTACAGTAATGACAGATCTGACAGGACGTGACAGGTGAGAGTGCTGTGGTGAAAACCCATCCAACCCGCTCACTCATCAAGCCATCATAGGAGGACGAGGGGGTCAGGTCGCATTAGTGTTCCACGGGAGGACAACACACCTGTATCCGTCTATGTAGCTGGAATTGATGTAGTCGGAGCCCTCCAGGCCTCTGATTGGCTGCAGGCAGACACGGGTGGTTTCATAGGGCATGATGTTGACCAGGCGGTTCTTGAATTTGTTGCAAGGCAGGTTGGCTGTGACAAAGCGGGACGTGTGGGCTTTGGTGTTGGCCAGTCGCTGGAAAGAGAGAGAGAGAGAGAGAAACTTTGATCTAGAGCAGGAATATATTTGCCTGGTTAGCTAACAAACAAAGCTACGACTGTTTTGTATATGCTAGCGCTTAACTTGACTAGGAACATGACAGGAAAACAAATTCTGGTAAACCAAATATTGCTTGGCATTGTTTGGACTGTCTTGTTCTCCGTAAGGTTTATTTCTTCAGGCCTCTGTCGACAGCAATTAAAATAAATCTCTTGTTTTACTGCTCACAGCTGACGGACACATTTCTGTAGGATAAACAGTATAATGACTTTTCTATAGATTTTTGTAGTTATATAAGTTTTGTCGTTTTATTTCACATGAAACATATGAAAATAAGCTTATACAGCTAGCTCGGGCTCATTTAAAGTATTTTGTCTGATTAACGAGCACTGTCTCCATTAAAATGAAATAAAGAAACAAGTAATTCATAAGGTGGAATTGGTAGTAGACAAGTGCATGCATACAATCAAAAACTTTGAGGCGCCTGCACAAATCAAAAATTAATAAACCACTAATCTCTTCTTCTTCCCAGACAAAACCTCTGACCTTGAATTTTGTCCACCAGCCAACCCTCTAATCCAAACCCTTTCCCCCCTGGACTCTCTCTCTCACCTTAAACTCCAGCTCCATGCCGGTGACGTGCTCTCCGGTCTCCACCTTCGACAGCTTCTGCATGTAGGAGTACAGACTCCTGGCGGCCACCTCCGTGTTGCCGCAGGCCACGGCCTCCAGCAAGGCCTCGTGAATGAAGCTGTACTGGTCCTCCGTCTGCACCATGTAGTTCCTCTGCGAGCGCATCAGGGTCACGTGGCCGTAAATGTCCACGGTGCGCTCGTGTCGGATGCGTTCGAGCATGGCATCGATGACGATGAAGCAACCAGTGCGACCGACCCCAGCACTGATGAGGGGGGGGAGAGAGAATAAAAAGGATGTGAGTTGACCGCTTAAGGCATTTAATTTAAAAATAATAATTTGGCATTTTGGGAAACACAAGTATTCGTTCTCTGGAGTGAGATAAAAAGCACCATGACATTGAAGAGTCCATTGAACTATATTTGGCCCACATGTTTTATTTAAGAGTCTGAAATCTGACTGTGTAAATTATATATATTATACATAACTATATAATGAATGCTCACAGCATGAACACTACTCCCTGCTGATAACCCCACATCACATTTTGAATGTGCAAAAATTACCAATTATTTGATTTGAGGATTTTGTTTGGATTAACCTAAAATTGAAAAACTGTTGTTGTTCCCCTATGGGCCCTTTGGTAAAGAAAGAGTAATTGGTAATTCTGATTATTGATTAATCCTTCATTTAATCCATTTTGAAGTGTCGTACAAATGAACATCTCATCTAATTCTCGACAAGAAAGCAAGTCAAAAGAATGTCAAATGTGAAACTATTTCTTTAAGAGAAACATGTGTCTTTCTGTGTGTGTGTGTGTGTGTTTGTGTGTGTGAGTGCAGCATTTGGACAGACAGAGATACAAATACATAGACGAGCTAACATTTCCTTCAATATTTTCTAGAAGAGAAGTACAAAATTCTAGATGAATTATTTGATAGGTTTTAGAGTTTATACATGTCTTTATAGATTATAAATGACATTATAATTACACAAAGTGTTAAAAAAGTGTGCCAGTGGTGGAAATGTAACTACATTATTCAACTGCTAAGCACCATGTGTGGTTTCGGTCTTACACATGTTGTGGGGACCTACTGCTGTTTACACAGTCACATTAACGAGGACTTGTCATCCTGACGGAAATTAAGTCTTTCGGTGAAGAATTTTAAGGTGTTATATAATGTTCAGTTACAGTAATGTACCTGCAGTGAGCGATGATGGGTCCGGCGTCGGGTGGGTTGCAGGCTTTGACCCTGCGGAGGAAGTTGAGGAAGGGGGTGGGATACTCTGGCACACCGTGATCTGGCCAGGATGTGAACTGGAACTGACGCACCTCTCTCCGCTCACTGCTGCCACTCTGACGTAAGACACAGGCACAGACCACTGTTATTACCATCCCTGGAATCATTATCGTCTGTACATACACATGAGTAAGCTTCATCCTCACAGCAACATTGAATATTATTATGACATTCTTCTTCATACAGTGCATTTAGAAAGCTCTTATTTGTATTCAGGAAAAAAATGACACTGTTTATAACTCAAATATTCCTACATTGCACATGAGCTTGAAACAAATTGCTGGATATTTCAGGTGCATTGTTCTCTACTATCAGACGTGTCTCCTAATTTGACGTTTCACAACACATCAACAGCCATTCAGAGAAGAGGTGCAACACTTGGAAGCTGCACTTGGCCTAGTTTCTGTGTTCTGTAAGTAGGCCACAGAGACACGCCGGTCTGCAGCTCCTCGATTAGCCCTTCGCTAGGAGACAGAGCTCTGCCTCCAACGGTGATCACATCTCAGCACCTGACACAGGAAGGCTGACCTGGTTAGAACCCTCCACGAAGCTCTGACTAATCGATTGCCCTCACACATCACTCTGGATCCCAACGGTAACGACAAGTGATCAGCGAAGGTTGCGGTAAATTAGAGGAGAGGGCAGAGTGGTGAGTCAAAGGTGGAAACAGGAGGGGAAGAGCAAAGACATTTACCTTATGTAGGGACAGGGTGCGGACGCAGAAGGTGGCCAGCTCCATCGTGTCCAGCAGGGTGACCTGGATCATCCCGTGTGTGTCTGTGCCGCGGCTGGGCCAGTACTGATCACACTTTATCTACACGGATACAAGAAAGTTATTGTTTCCACACTGGACTGGATATCCCATTATAGACTCGACCTAGAAATAGCAGCTGCGTATCTACACTTTTAGAATGTAACAGTAATCGCGATAATGAACGTTGTTGAAGTAGGTCAGTAGGCAAAGGCCTGATTGTTTTTTACCCGTGACTTCTCCTCCAGGCGCGTCATCATGACAACAGAGGCGGCCCGCTGCTCCCACACCATCCTCCAGAAGTCCCCGAACGTCTCCCCCAGTGGCCCCTGGGTAGCGATGTAGGCATTCTGCTTCCTGTAGCCGTCAACGTAGTTGGCGTTGATGTAGTCGCTCCCCAGGATACCTGCAGACGAGAGGCTCTTGCTAAACTGCGTTCTGCATCAAGTGACACAACAAATTAACCTCAGTGGATGACATCGAACCGCCGTAACGAGGTGTTCGTCTCGAGCGAGCGTGGCCTCGTACAGGCAGCTGCTGGATGACTAGCGGACGACGACAAACAAACAAGATTGCGTCGGTGTAAATTCATGAGCTCCAGATCAAATCCATTCTCCCCCTTCTTGTTCTGGAGGAGCGCTGGCTGGCTGCACTTGAATGCACTCGCGCTGTTTGTCAGTCTCATGCCACTGCACAAAGCCGGAGCACAGTTTGCAATCGCAGATTTCATCCATCATGCAGTGCTCCCTCTACCTCTCTCTCTCTCCCTCTCATTGCTCACTCCACCTGAACACAAACACACTCAGACGCTCCCATTAGAATCTTTAAACATCGTCCTCAACCCGCTCGTCTTTTACCATCGATGGGAGCCAGGACGACTCTGGTGTGGTCGTACGCGATCACATTAGCATAGCGGTTTTTGGGCTTGTTGACCTCCAGGTTGGAATGTTCCCAGGTGAACTGCTGACTCGGGTCGATGGACTGGGGACACAGACACACACAAACACAAACACACATTAGCAGTGAAGTATTGTATCTGAGCTCGATGCAGAGCGAGTGCACTGTACTGTTGACGAGTTGCAGCAATTAATTGCTCCACTGAATAAATCATGAACATATAGTCTGCACGCTGAGCTACAAATGTTAAATAAGATTTGCTTTATGAAGCGGAGGCTTAACAGGCTTAACATCTCTGAGAAATGGGAACGTTTTAGATTCAAGGAATAGTAAGCGATTTCTCACCTCGTACTCCTGCGAGAGTCTCAGGTTGTCGTTGGCTTTCAGGAGCTCTATGTGCTCCGACAGCTCGCTGATGGGGACCTGGGGATGGCTCATCATTCCTGCGTAACAACAAGGGTCAGAGGTGAAGCCGAGTTCAGCCGCACAGCATACATTACCCCAGGCGGACATCCCTCAACTTGCAAAGATGTGCTGATAATTATACAATCAGGGAACATATCACATATGATGAAGGAACACGCTGAGGCAGAAAATCAATTTTGTTCCATGTGCGAGGACAAAGTGAGGCAGGTCTTGTTTGTAAATTGTTTTTTCTTTGATAAATTGCTTTCTATGTGATCAGAGGAGCAACGACTCAGAGAAAACAAACACAGACTGAACACTAATTAGGAGGGCTGTGCGCACACACACCAACACACACACACACACACACACACACACACACACACACGCACAAACACAGTGGAAGCAACCTATGCCTCTTGCAGACGATTCTTTTCACAGATGGAGGAAGGGGAGAGCTATAGCAATCCATTCTCCATTCAAAAGGAAAATAGCTTCAACAATAAATCAGAGTAGCACTGCTCTGCATACAACAAACAATCCATTTAGCACCAATGTCAGAATGCATTCCTGGTGTGTCTCGGATGGTTATGCATCTCTATGAGATATTAAAAAACGCTTATGTCATTCTGCCGCTTCAGCTGTCAAAAACAGGCTCATGTCAACGGTTATTTTCTTCTGCCACAGCACCAGCCGCACCCGCTGCACCCGCAGGTAATCACCACAAACGCTCCCGTCACCACCTCAGATACAATCGGCCAGTTTTGTCGGACAAATTACATCTTTGTCGAGAATCTCAAAAGCGCAAATCTCAGGGGAGGAGAAGTGTGTGTGGAGGGAGCTTAAAAAATATATCTCATGATAGAAAAGCAGCGCTGCTTTATTCTGTGGGTTTTACTTTCCTTCCCAGGAACATGTTGAAAAAAGTATCCTTCATCTTATGGATGAAATAAAAAATGCCATCATCGATTCATCCTGGCAGGTAACTTGTAAACCTTTGTGCTGTGGCTCATCTTGTCGTGGTGTTGACACGTCGTGACACCTTTTCAACAGGGATGCTTTCATGAACCGCAGCCACAAAAAATAAAGTGAGAAGAGTGATTCAATTCCATGGAAGCTGGTGCTGCTAATTGAACATCACTGGCCTGATGCCACAACCAGAGCAGCTGTGTTGTCAGATCCTCCTCAGCGGGGGGGATTGGGAGCAGCAAAATCCATGTAGTTACTTCACAGTGGGAGATTTCTTGGTGACGCTGGCGAGGACAATGTCGATTCTCTTTATTAAATGATCACACACACCTATGATACAACAAATCATTACCACCAGTGAGCTCCACTCAGAAACATGATAAAGACTGATTTCTGTGAATCTATCTGTGTCTCCAGCACAGCATGTGGACTGTGGGCGAGCGGAGATGATGAGATGTTGTCACACCGTTGTGACTCAGACGTGACTTGACGCTGCCTGTAATACCTGGGCAGTGGCCATTTTGCTCTCAGAGAGAACCGGAAGCTGGAAGGTGTGTGTTGGTTGTGAAGCGGAGGAGGATTTTAACAATCTCGTCTGCATGATGTTACCGAGATTAAAATTAGCTGCATGAATATTTCATCATCAAACGATGAGCAATGGGAAGTGTAGTATATTATGCGGGGGCAAAAAGTCTGTCTGGGTGTCCGTGTGTGGGCTTCGTACCGGGAGTCTGGAAGTTAATGCGTCTCATCTCCACGGGGTCCGTTGGATGATGGGCCATCATCTCTGCATTACCCAGAAGGCTTTTGGTTCCGGGCTCCGAGTCCTTGCGCTTGCTGCTCGGAAACCAGTAAATCAAAAGAGCAATTAGCACATGCAAACAACCAGGGAGAGAAGTCAACCAGGGAGAGAATACCAGACTCATTTCTGACACATCATTGGCATGGCTGCTTGATTCCAGTGAAAATTGCATTAACTGATGTGCCGTCTTTTGCGGCTTGGTACGAGTTTCTCTGGTATCATGTATTTGCTGTCGGTTAAAACGAAACAAAGAGCTTGATTTAATCTTACCTGTCAGGTTTGCTGCTTCCAGTGAAACAAGAGCGAGCAAAGGAATAATTAGAGGAAAAAAAGGAAGGAAACAGACAGATTGTTAGAGAGGAAAATCAATATTTTGCATTAGTATTCAAAAGCTTGATGGCTTGCAGCAGATATCACAAGCCCACAGCAGGGTTGGGCTGTTTGATAGCTGCCTGAGGGGAGAACAAAACTTCTAAATTGGAGCAAATTTGATGAATATCAGACTGAAAGTTGAGCACTTGTAGGAGGATTTCTGGACATTAAACAATTCTGCTACAAGAAGGCTTGTGATATTCTTTTTTTTCACAAATGTAAAATGTTCTGAAACTCAAACTATATATGTGTGAGGCCTAATTGAAGATATAAACATCCCAAACAAACACACACACGTAATGTGTGAAATGTTTTGAAAGACAGACGTGGCTATTATCATGAAATTTGCTGACATTAAGAAAATATAAAGTAAAGCCAGCCTGTAAAGCCACTGAGAGTAATACATCAAAGCTGCTGTGGCATTTACCTGCAGTCTGACTAAAAAGTCTTAGCTCGTCTCAAGTTTCTAAATTTGGCAGTTCATCCTACTCACTTTTTGTAAAGGAGGATGGCGATGACGATGCAGATGATGAAGACCACAGCCAGGACAGGTCCCACCACCCAGATCAGACCATCACCTGCGTCCAGGGGCTGAGGGTCTGAATCAGGGGCGATGACTGGATCTGTGTAAAGGCTGGCCACGTACATTTTCTGAAATCAAATGTCCAGACACGGTCAGAAAACATGTACAATACACAGCAAGTGTTGCTTTTCTTTTTTCAAGAAAACCAAGACTGAAAGAATTGATTCGAATTGGCCAAGGAAAGGAGGGGTTATGTTAAAAAGGTGTTTTAATATTGACTTCAGTCTCAGTGGAGGATATCAGAGGAGAAGACACTAAATACCAAATCAGTACAGAACAAACATAACAACAGAGATGAATCTAATGCTCTTTAAAAGAAATTACCCGTCAAAGTATTTGTAGTTTTATTTGTAGAATTTCAATGCTGTGGCACTTTCATTAGACTGACGGGACATTTCTGTAATGACTGGTTTTATGTGCATATGAATTCACATTGAATCTGTCTTTGCATTTCAGCCAACGTATAAAGTATCAGCACCTACTGACGTCTGTAGTGTTTCATATTTGTGGTGAACTGTAGTTCATTTTTATTAGTTCTAAAGGACCTTTGAAGGGCACCCCCAGGGCTGAAAGTGCTCTAATAGAAAATAAAATCTATCATAATTCACGCTGTATATTTACCTCTATTCCAATTCAAATGCATATATATCATGAGAGCACAAGGCAATATCTCTTCTACTGCCGCAGTGGGTACGCTCGCTCTTTATTAGCAGTGATGTTGGAAGAATGCGAAGGTTATTGCCTTTTGCTTACAACGCTCTGACTGACGTCAAGCAGTGAGGCCATACTTATTACGATGTATAGTGACAGCAGGCGGAAGGCAAACACAGGCAGAGGGAAAACGGCATAAACGCTCGACAGAAAAGAGATGAGACGCGGTGGCTTTCATACCCCGGTGGTGGAGTTGAGCTCAGCCAGGATGAAGAAGACGTACTCCTGCCCCGGCTCAAGCGCTCGGTTTTCAAAACCCCCGTAGTCCAGCTGGTCTCCCAGGGTGAAGAAGGCCGGCAGGGTGGCAGGTGTGAAACGGGCCGTGATGTAAGCCCGACGCAAGTCCACCTGCTTCTGCTGCCGAGAATCCCTCTGCCTCTGACTGATGTCTTTCAACAGCTGAGAGGTGAGACATAGAAAATTGTTAATGTTGTGATAGAGACAGAGAGAGGGAAGACACACAGACCGGAACGAATTAAAAAATGTTTGCCGCTGATATTGAATTAAAAAGGCTAAGTGCTGACAGGAGTTCCTAGCTATGGGATTGTGTGTGTGTGTGTGTGTACGTGTGTGTGTGTGTGTGTGTGTACGTGTGTGCGTGCGTGTGTGTGTGCGTGTGTGTGTGTGTGTGTGTTTATAGGTCCCCTCCTGCTTCCAGGCACAGGCATCACTGGGTGCTGCTGTCATTGTTGTGGTTCTCACCTCTTCTAGGTCCATTTCATCAGGACTCTTGAGGTGTTTGATGACCCCGCGGGCTCTCCTCAGTGGAACCACAACAACGTACACATTCCTGTGGGAACAGAGGAGAACAAACAACATAACACCGGCTGCACAGTAACAAACATGTCTTTAACTATTTTTACGTTTCCTCCTCATAGGACGGTATCCGAGACGCCGTGTCAATCAGGTAAGGCTATCATCATGCCGCACACCTTTAGTGGTTGCAATTATCTGATCTAACTGCAGTTACATCCTTTGAAAGCCACAACAACAACTTGAAAAGGCATAGCAATATGGACAACTGCATCGTTCCGCCTTACTTGACAGGAGTGCGATTTTCCAGGGACGGCAGGATTATCGTGACCGTGGTCTCGGTGTCGCGGGTGTGATCGATTTCAGGGCGGCGGATGGTGATTGGCGGAGAGGTCTTGGCGCTGATGCGGTGGCGAAGGCCTCCCATGTTGCCTTCGGGAGCAGTAATCTTGAAGTCGTAGCTGGTGTCAGGCTGAAGGTTTGGGATGACTGCCTTTCTCAGCCTGGCGTCCACCTCCACCTTTTGCCGGTTATACTCCACCTGGCAGACGGGAGAAGGTTTGGGAAGTTAGATCGAAGGCAAGATGCATATTTATATATCGTACACTGATGACATTATATTGTACTGGATACTTTAACACCCAATGTTTGAGGAATTATACTTATTTGCTTTGTGGCAGAGATGTGGAGAGACATGATACCACTAAATATGGCTACCACCAGCATAAGAGCTATGAGCACAAAGACTCCGTCTGAAGTTTACAAAATCTGCCTACCAGCACTTTTAAAGCTGCAAGACAATATAACACATTTGTTTAATCCATAAAAACAACAGAGTAAAATTAACTGTTGTTTTACTATTAAGTGTAAACATATTTCTTGGCCTGGACCCGTTGCTAGGAAACCAAGAAATAGTACATGACACACTGCAAAACGTTTTCGTCTGCAACAAACAAATTAGATACAACATGATATTTAGTGGGCTTTAGAGGTGCTAGTAGGCAGATTTTATAATATATACAGGCGTTAATGAAATTCTACATGATGCCAACATCCCTTGGGTGGAAGAGTAGGTCCTCTTAGTTGGGAGTCTAATTAAGGTTGGGACCATACATACCAAAAATACAGAAATCTATGGTGATGTTACATATCATCCTCTGTAACCCTCTCTGGCTATATCGTATTAATACATTATCATGATTATTAGGTGAGTACATGCACCAGTTTATGGACATACAGTGAAGCGATAGGGATTGCTGCTCTCTGGAAACTCCCAGGTCAGAAGAACACTGGTCTTAGTGGCCAGATTGACTGAAAAATTCCTTGGGACATCTAGGAAGCAAACAAAAAAAGAAATAGAGTTACTGATGATGGAAGCATTTTATTCACATCAAAGGCTCCTCTGCTTTCCAACTGCAGACCTGCAACTGAGAACATGTCAGTCAGCGCTGCTGTGGGGAAAGAAGATGTGACGGTTAGGAGGATGGGCAGGTGATGAGGAGAGTGGATGGCAAGAGTAATAAGTCAAAGTAAGAGACAGAAGAGCTGCAGGAATGTGACATGCCACATTCTCAGAGTGTAAGGTGGTGTTTGTCGGACTCAGAATTCAGCATGTCAGCAAAGGCTTTGGAAAAGGTGGCAGGAGGTCTATCAGATAAGGAGCTTACCTGCAGATCCAGCCCCAGATGCGGTTTTTCACTTGAATTTAGACTGAACACTTACCTTCTATATTAGAGACTGTATATCAGAGCCCTGTATTGACTTTTACCTGAGGGTTTGTGATAAGCAGTGCTCTTGCAGCAACATTTCTGCCAGATCCCACTGGTGGTGAAGGGTGGGGGATGAAGGTATAAGTGAGTGAGTGTAGGAAATTGGGGGGAGTAGTCGTGGTCCCCTGGACTTTGCAGTTCTCAGCTTCTCTGAGGTGCACGGGGTGAATGACTGACCTGTAAGAACTGGCCCAGACTTTACTTATTTAAGTGTTAAGGAGTGAAATCCACGGGAAGGGGAGCAGAGATGTGAAGCTGAACCAGTGCTTAGAAGGTGCAGGGTGTTCCTGAGGCCTGAGGCCCACCCTACCTGTTTCAAGAGCCAGGGTTTGGCAAACCAGAGGTGGGCTGAAGGGGCCGGGCCCTGCCTTGTTGTTGGCTCTGAGCTGCAACTCGTAGGCCGTGCTGTGATTAAGGCCCAAGATGATGAAGCTGGAATCACTCGCCAGTAGTGTGATCAGCCATGGGGGAGAAGGGAGGGCTGGTGAGGCAGAGGAGCTGGGGCCAGCAGAGGGATTGGGGCCTCCAGCCTCTTTGTAAGCTATGGTGTACTCTGTTATGATACCGTTGGAGTCCTCTGGGGCAAGGGGCAGCCAGGACAGCTGGAGGGAGCAGCAAGTGGCATTAACAAAGTCAGATATTTTGGGGTACCCCAAGGGTTGGAACATGGGAACTGTTATTTCTTGCTGCACTACATCACCATAGCCTGCTCGGCTCTTTGCGGAGAGGACAAAGATATAGGAGGAGCCTGGTGAGAGATTTTTGACAGTGAAGTTTTTCTCCCGATTTGTGAAATCCACCGTGGTGTTTAAAGTGGTATTCTTCAGGCCAAACAGTAGGCGGTAGCCCTGGATTTCCACTGGGGTCCCCCGGCCATCAGGGCCTGAATCAGAGCACTCTAGAGGAGGAGCCCACCGCACCATCACTGATGGACCTGATCCCGGACGCACCCAAAGTGAGGGAGGGCCAGGCACTGCAAACAACAGAGGAGGCAGCAGAAAATCAATTGCATTATATAAATATAGAAAACATATATCATGTAAATATTGTAGAAGAATTAGAATTGATGTGTTGGTTTATTTACTGCAGATGCAGCTTACTGTAACATCAATGCTTGAGTATGTTACTAAATCTAGTGCACTGAATTGTATACTTGGCATATGCTTACCAATCCCCAGGGTCTGCACCAGCTTGGCTTTGCTGTGCGCTCCATCCCCTTTGGTGGTGTATGCTGCCACTGAGACAGAGTACACAGTCTCTGGTTTCAGAATACCCAAAATCAGCTCCTGTGAGGGAAACACATAACACTGTCATATTCTGATAAATCATTTATTCAGTTCAGTTTAATACCATAGCTCGCAAACTTAATTTGGAATGACCAGTTCACTGCCTCCACCAATCAGTAGTTAACATTAATAGGGGTAACAACTATTGGCAAAAGGTTCATGTTGCATTTTTTGAAGTGGGAAGCCCTTAAGGCCGGCGCATGCTTCTGCGTCGTCAGGGGCCCGCAAGCACGCAGCTGTAACGCAGGACTCGTTGTCATTCATGGTTCTCCAACCGTTGCGCGTGTTGCCATGCAATTCCCCGCCAGAACACTAGGCGCAGTAATGTTTTTTGTCGAAGTCGGCTCTTCTTCGTGTGTTGCACGAAGAAGAGCGATTTATTTACATTGCCACGGCGGCTCCGCAGAGCCTTTTTCTGGCGGAAAAATCCGCCGGTTAGTGACGGGTTATACTAGTGGACATAGTGTCGGATCTCTTCTGCCAAGTGCTCTTCTATCTGGTCCATATTCGTTCTTCTAAATCTTCCGTGGTTTCCGGGCATGAACCGGAAATGCGACTCCGGAAATTATGTAGTCAGCAGACCAATCACAGCCCTCGCGGCCGGGTGACGCTTGCGGGGCTTTGCCGTCTAGTCAGAAAAATTGGCCGACGCACGTAATGACGTAGGAAGGGCCGTGAGGGGCCCGGAAGGGCTCCTGCGTCTCCGTTCCCGTGAAAACGCAGAAGCATGTGCCGGCCTTTAGAGCCCTTCGGGCCAAATTAGAACATGCCCCCTGTGGTTGTATGCCTCCGCCAACTTGTGTAGTTTAAGTCTAAATACATTTTTTTCCCAGAATTATATGAGGTCACTTTGACCCTTGTCCAAGTGACAACTGCTCAGAATATTTAGAAATTCCCTAAAGGCAGACTTGAGATCCTGTTCAAGAAACCAAAAACATGATTTGTGAGACAACCGTCACCTTGATCTTTGCCCTCTGATCAACCAAATCTAATCAGTTCATCAATTTGTCCAAGAAATTCCCTTAAGGTGTTGTTGAGATAACGTGTTCACGGGGCAGACGGATCAATGGATCAGAAGAAAAAAACAAAAAACTAAATGTCACCGACTGTGACAAGTTTAAAAAATAAATAAATACAAAAATAAAATAAAATATTTAAACTAAGTTAAATAAATTTTAAAAAATGTGTTAAATTAAAGTTACAAATTGAGTTAAGTAAAAGTTAAAAATTGAGTTAAAATAATTGAAATATCTAGGTTAAATAAATCTGGAAAATTTAGTTAAATTAAATTAAATATTTGAGTTAAATCAAACAAAAATTTAGTTAAATTAAATTCAAAATGTAAGTGAAATTAAAGTTAAAAATTTAGTAATTAATCTGGAAAATTAAGTTAAATTAAATTAAATATTTGAGTTTAATCAAACAAAAATTTAGTTAAATTAAATTCAAAATGTAAGTGAAATTAAAGTTAAAAATTGAGTAAGGTTAAATAATTTTTTTTAGTTAAATTAATAATAATAATAATACAATTAAATAATTAATAATACTAAAATAAAATAAGATTACAAATTAAAATTAAGTTAAGATAAAAAAAAAAAAATAAATAAATAAATAAAATTAAAAAATAAAAAAATTTAATTTTTAAAATGTTGTAAGCTTGTGTATAGGGTAACAAGTTTAATTGTAAAAATATCCAGTGTTGAAGGTTAAATGGGACTGATCAATTTTAGGTGCATATTAGCAAAATTATTATTCCAGGGGACTCGGGGGGCACCGTTGTGCCATTTTTCGACGCCAATTGAAAATTCTTCCAGAATACGTACATTTACACCACTTTCTAATTTTCTGCAAATTTTGGTAAGAATATGAGCATGTTAAAGCCCCCAAAATTAATTAATTTGCCTGAATAATAATAATAATCCTTACAATTTCAATAGGGCCTCACTGTCTGTCAGTGCCTGTCAGTGCTCGGCCCCTAATGAAGAATGGACAGACTACTGGACTTCACAGGTTTCCATCTTGCAGGTTTAAAATGCTGGTAAATCTAAATGAGTAAACAGTAAAAATGAAATGAACGGTTTTGTGAATCGTGAACAATCTATCCAAGCTAATGAGTGAGTTGTCTGCAAACACTGCAATTCATAGATAAACAGTCACAAGAAGTTCATAACAGCATCTAATTAAATCTCTGGAGGACAAACTTGATGAGGATTCTATAGCTCTGTTAACAAAAGGAGAAGAAGATGGAATGTCTGCACTCACGTATTGAGTCGTGTCATCCTCCTCCATCTTCTCCCACAGACATGACACACCCCGCACGCAGGCAGCCGAGACAGATGAGAGAAGTGAGTCAGTCAAAGGGCCAAAGGAGGGAGGGAGGTTAAATGATAGGAGAAATGAACATCTTTTAATCAGCTAAATCCTCGGTTGTCACCTGAGACTCATCCAATAAGAGGTCTTTGATTCGGGGAAGGTTACGTGATTGGCCGCCCTCTGCCGGGCTGAAGTGCACCTGGTAGCCTCGGATCTGGCCTAGCCGTAATCGAGGCACTACCGATCGCCAGGTGACTCGTAGTGCTGAGGAGTTGAGTGGCTGGACCTCCACCTGACGAGGGGGTGCACCAGGAACTGAGCGCATACACACACACACACACACACACACAAACAAATGCAGAATTAATTAAGTGACCAGCAGTCTAGCCAGTAAATAATCAACTAAACAATCAATAGCACTCAGGTCTGATCTACGATTCTCATCCTTACCATCCTCATCAGTTCTGCAAAGCACAGTCGGACTGCTGGGTCCAGTCCCCTCTGTGGTGGAGGCCGCCACGGTGATGTTGTACCAACTCCATTTTTCCAGCCCCTCAACCACTGTCTGCCCCTGCTGGGCTGGGATAGGAAGCCCCTTCATCTCCTGGCCCTGACCACGGCCGCCTGCCCCAGAAACTCTCTGGTACCTCAGCTCATAACCTGCCAACTCGCCATTCTGGCCCTCGATTGGAGGCGGCCTCCAACTTACCCTCAGCGAGGTGGAGCTGGCACTCTCGCAGGAAACACCCTTGGGTGCAGCAGAGGGCTCTGATTGGACAAGGGGCAAGGAGGGCATTTGGCAAAGAGTTCAGGAAGAGACCCAAGAGAAAGGGTTTGACAAATGAGGAAAGAAAAAACAAGAGGGAAAAAACAAGTACAGAGGTGGGTGGTAAAGGATAAAAAAAAGGAAACAATAAAAAGACTAAGGTAAACTGAACTGAAAGAGATAACACAAGGACAAACATGGCTCAGACAAAAAAGGGGCACAGCCACGTAATGTAAAAGCATAATGTTAGACTTAGAGCCTAATGAAATAAACCAGAGACAAGAGTATTGACCCTGAGTGGACAACTTAATTATACCCAAGGAGAATGTGTATCCAATACCTGATGATTATATTTTATCCTTTGTAGCTAGTGGCATGAAAGGATCCAGATTTATGAATGAAAAACAAATAGAGTCTTTCTTTCTAAAGCAGGGCTCACAGTTCACTGCACAGCAGCACACACGAATATACGCATTTCACAAAACCAGGCCCCGTGGTGGCATAATCCTCGAGTCCTCGGGATAATAGAGTGGTCTGAGACTTTCCATGGGCCGACTATAGGAGCAGGTCCCTGGCTTTCACAGAGTGAAGAGAAAAGGGGGGAAAACAAACTAATAAGAGATCTCACACAGGGCCGAAGGGATTTAGGAGGCAGGTTTGAAAAAGCAGCAACAACACAGATCCTGGATGAGAAAAGGCACTCAGACGAATACTGAAAGTCAGGCTAGAATGATGAAGAGAAGGCAAGAATTGAAACAGAGGAAGTAGGATGGGATCTTTACTGTAGCAAACATGGAGTACAGACCACACACCTTCACCACCGCAGATTCCTGCAGCCTGTGTATCACTCACCATATATAATGTTCTTTAAAAAAACACATACAGATGGGCGAGTACGGCCGAGGCGTCCGGGCTTGTGTGCGAATGCAGGAGTGTATTGCGTGTGTGTATGTGTGGGAGTGTAATAGTCATAGCTGACAGGTTCAAGTATCTATCCACTCAGCCGAACAGCCACTGTTCTGTTGGCCCCAGGGGACAATCTAGATGTGCACCAAAGCTTGGCGATAACAAAGCGCACATAACCTCCCTGGGAAATGAATTCTGCTGCATGAAATAGTCTGCTTATCAGGCACCTTCCTTCCCCTGATCCCCCCCGCCCCGTCCCCTTTCCACCCAATCCGCCGGTGTACCACCTTTCTTTTCGGAAGCAAGACTGAAATGAGCCGGTCTCAAGGCGTTTAGTGTCTCCTGTGCTGCGTTCTACAAATGACACGCAGATTGAATCTTTGTGTCTGTTGAGTAATTGTGCTTGACAAAAACTTACCGGTGAAATACGACAGCGCCCCGAGCCGCAGGACTTCCTTTCTCAAACACTTTACGACTTTATTTATTCTTTTCCTTGCACCACTTTCTCCGTTATCTCTGCGGTTTTCCTTTCTCTTCTCGAGAGAAGATTTATAAAAGCACCCTGATATCGCCAGAGCGAAAAATACTGGAACTTATTTGACCGCAGAAGAAAAGCAGAGAAAATGAGACAAGGGAGAGAACCGGTGAAATACACACTTACCTGTCAACACGGCAGGCCAGCCACCTTCCTTTAATGCTCCTCACCACTGGCTGCTAGCCAATAAGTGGCAGACAGTTTTGCCCTTTCAAAGACATTAGACACTGATAGAGTAGAAAAAGTGAAAGGAGGGTGAAGAAAAGGAAGAGTGAAACATTAATCGGTGCTCCATCTCCATCTGTCAGGATGCTTTGGCTGTGAAAAAAAGCTGGGAGGTTGAGCGGAGGAAGAAAGGCACAGTCAAACGTAGATGGATGGGTAGAGGGGCTCGGGCACATGGGTTGATAAAGAAGATAAATGAAGCAATGCGGCGATGGTTCCCAGGTTTTACCAGGTCAGGAGCTGAGCACAATGTAATTTAAACTGTGTGTGTGTGTGTGTGTGTGTGAGTTTGAGAAGAAGGGTGCGTGTAGGGGACAACATATTTGCATGAGATTTGTGTACAAGGCTCAAACACAACACAACCCAAATTCTGTGGGAAATGTGTGTTTGTGCCAGCAGGTAAATGATGTGAGCCCAGTCAAATTGAGACGTACTGGCTTGTGACGTCCTCTGCACCAGCTCATTAGTGAACGCGCCGATGCCTTTGCTGGAGATGGCGGCCAGGGAGAAGGAGTACTCGGTGTTCGCTTTTAGACCCTCCACTGTGTAAGAGTTCCTCGGCCCAAAGGTCAGCTTCTCCTGTGAGAGAGAGAGAGAGGAGCAGAGGACGCGGTGAGAGGTGGGATGAGGGGAGGGGAAACAGGAACATTAAAGGAGATTTGGAGAGAGAAAGAGATGAGACTGTCGCCAGCCGAGACAGCAGCGCAGTACGCTTAGGATAATCTTTTTTTCGTACTCCATCATCTTCTCTTCTCCCTCTGTCTTTTAAGAAAATCCACCCAGCAGACAGGTTTATAGAGAGTATGAGAGGTCTTACCAAACTGCCAAACTTGACTGGTTTGTAGAGCAGCTCATAGTTGACGATTCCCTCCTTGGTGTACGCAGGCTCCCACGTCACCTCTATGCTGGTGTCCGTCACCTTGCCCACTCTAAACTTCCCTGGCTGACCGGGGACTGAGAGGAACAGAACAACACACAGTCAGGAAAATGCACACAATCCATCTTTGTATTGTAGTTAATGACCTTTCTTCAACAGCTTGTCACTATAGGCGATGAGATCCTACAGTGCATGAAAACATGATGTATGTAAAGTATGTGTTTAGATTAGATGCGGTTTATTTCACACAGCAAAATCATTTGCATGCACTGATCAGATAAATACATCATATTTCACTGGGAAGGCTTTCTCTAACTCTACGATATATTTAAAAGACTTCTATTTTAACATTTTAAACGTAATTAATTCAGTAAATTGTATATCTCTCTAATTTCATAACTATATAAATAAGTATATTATTGTTTATATTATTAATGGATTAATAGGAATAATGTTGCAAGGGAAATACAACTGTCCATCAAACCATCAAACCACACTCAGTCAAGATTGTTTCTGATATTTAGCATTCAAATAGGTGTTTAAGTGTGGGGGGTTGAAGGGGTTGGCCAGGTATTTTAAAATTCATTTTGGAATCAAAGATGAGTCTTTTATAACCGTGACTCCCTGCTTTCTTTTCTTAAGCTTACACAGTTCTGGCCCAGCATGTAGAATCCATTCATTCAGCACAATTTGTTTTCTGTCAGGTCAAGCTTATTTGTTAAGTCTACAGTGGACAACTTCCCAAGAACAACGTGTGTATAAGATAAAGTATAGGCAAAACAAAGGTTTTTAAGAGTGCATAATATTGACTTTTGACCACCAAAATCAAATTGGTAATTTTTTTTATCTGACTGAATGTATGAACCAAATTACGAGATATTCTCTCCAGGCGATCTTGAGATATCCTGTTCACAAGACCAAAAATGTCTTGTAAGAGCAAAATGACCTTGACCTATGACCACAGAATACAAATCAGTTCAGGCACGAGTCCAGCTGAACCTGTGTACCAAATTTTAAGAAATTCCTTATAGTTGTTCTTGAGATATCATGTTCAAAAGAATGGAATGGACGGACAATTGAAAACATAACGCATCAGGCCACTGTCTTGGCCTGGAGCCCAAAAATAATTACATCTGCATTGTCTACTCAGCGTTCTGCAAGGTGATTTTACATCCACCAATGACTATTTTTACACTCACAGTCACACACACTTACCTCCTGGCATGACTTTGACATGGACAGGGTCCGAGAAGGGTCCGTCCCCAACAGAGGTGAAGGCCAGGACTTGGATGGTGTACGTCTCTGAGGTGATGAGGCTCTGAATGGTGGTGATCACGCTGTCCTGGACGTTATGAATCTGCCACTCATTCATGGGCCGGGACGGGTCCATGGTGTAGTACACACGGTAGCCTTTCACCTAGGCCGAAAAGTGGGGTGAAAGAAAGTCCTTTAGATCGAAGGGCAGCAGAATATTGGATTCTGCTGTGGAATCTAATGTGAAGGTCATCAGCGACTTGATTGTATTAAGTGATCGTCCATCTAATCCCACTGACCTGCACGCACGCTAAGCCATAATACCTTTCAACACAACTAGACACACAGCCAAGGTCGTCATCTATGAACTGCTGTTTTATTTTAGTCCAGATGGTCGTGTGGATTGTTCGGTTCAGTGTTTGTTAGAGGTCATTGTGACAAATTGATGTTGTAACATCTCGGAGGCAGCTATGTATTTGACCTTGATGGACGAAAAAAAAAGAAAATGCACTTTAAGATTGAAAGCTCCAGTTCTAATACAAGATGAGTGTTCTGAGATTGAAGAGCACGAGATATAATCAAAACACTCCATCCTACGGGATTTGTTTATGGGAAGTTCAGGGTTTATGTAATCTCGACGCCACGCCGTTGCTCTTACACTCCACCCCTGCCACCTCTCCAGTTATTATTCTTTAATATCTATAATCCCCATATGCTCTCAATTCAGTCTGCAGGTTTTATGAACCGACTGCACAGTGAGGTGTGCTGGAAAAAGGAAATAGGCCTCAGGAGGGAGCGCGCTTAGCTGAGAGCGGACAGTCCAATTACCATTTCTTTCTTTAGAGGGCGAGGGAAGTGGCGAGGGAGCTACAGGACGGAAATCGTTGGCAAGACGCGATCCCTGCAAAAGACACGGACCTGCGCGCCAGAGTGAAGCTCCCACTGGTGAAGCTTATGAAGCCTTAAACATTTTAACCTCCTGTGCAGTTTTGAAATGTTGTCAGTCTGAATAGTAGGTACAGGAAAATGACATTTCAGCTTCACTTTACTTCATGTCTCCCTATTTAGCATAAATAACCATTAGATTTAATGAATAGCCTTTGAAACTCTACCGTGTTGTTGAGAGCAAATATAAAGACATTTCAAGTGTTATTGAATTTGCTGTCTTTGTTTGCAATTCTAAACCATCCTATGCAGTCATACATATTTTATAATATTACAACTATGCTTTGCTAAAATTCATTATCCGTCTGCCTCCACTTATGCGAGTCCACAGGAGGAGTTATAGTTGTTGAAAAATACATTAATAAATAAACACTTACATCTGCTTACGACTACATTATTGTGAGTTAGAAATCATCCATTAAATATTTATAAAGTCTTTCTAAAATGATTTGAAATTTCCAATGTTCCAATATGTACACTCTGTCCTGGTGGTCATGAATGGGTCAGAGATGAGGGTAAAGTATGAAAAAGTTATTTAAATAATTTAAGTAAAATGAAACTAGACGACATGAACTGAAACTTTGGATTCACGAGATGGAAGCTGTCACTCTGACTGGACTCAGCATCATTAATCATTTGTTTGTGAAACAGAGGATGCAGGTTTCTCTTGACAGGCTTCACTTCTGCAGACGTTGAGCAACCGAATTAAAATTAACATCTTTTTTGTTTGACAGGAAGAGAAGAATACTGACGGACAAAAAAAAGCAAGGAAATGTGTATGACAGCAGATGATAAAGAACTCTTTGTGTCCTCCTCCCACCTGTCCATTGGGCTCCTCCGGCTCCTCCCAGCGGACCATCACCGTGTTCTGAGAGATAATGTGAGCCTGGACGTTTCGGGGAGGGCTGGCCGGGGCCTGCTCTCCTGTCCGAGCCTCCACGCGCGTAGAGGGGGGGCCCTGGCCGATGCTGTTGAAGGCTGACACTCTGATCTCATACTCGGTGTTGGGATATAGCCCCCCGATGCTGTAGCGGGTGGTGGTGATGCTGTCCACGGTCTCGTACTTGCTGTCCGGCCCTTTGGCTCTGTACTGGATGATGTAGTAGGAGACTGGGTCTGGGTTGCCGGAGTCCCAGGTGATGGTCACACTGGTGGCGGTGGTTTCCGTGACAATGGGTGTGCCGGGAGGCTTCGGCAAAGCTTAGGAAAAGAGAGAGGGGGAAATGAATGAGAATTATACTTTCAGTCCACACTGTTTATATCCTAGTGAGATTAATGGCATGTCCTACAGTAGTTGTAATTAATTGCACTGAAAATGTCTTATGAATATCACAGCAAAATCCATTCACACTATCACACTTTCTTATTCTAATATATCCTTATGCACTCTATATATACTACTCTGCATTCTAGTGTTAACGCCATCTGATTTAATGCTTTTTGTTTTTCTCGTACTGTTTGTGTGCATTTACAATGATGTTCACACTAATCTAAAGTTGATTCAAATCTTATTCACTTAAAAATATAGGGGTACGTTACATTTAAAAATCTGGAAATACTAAAGAAAACCAATCTGTTTCTCAATAAGCAGGACTTTCCTCATCCTCTTTTTTCTCTCAGAGGCCAAAGTGGTTAATAATTTGAGAGTCTCTTACTCTTGACGAGGACCTGAGCGATGGACTCGATGGTGCCCAGACTACTCATGGCCACACAGGTATAGTTAGCAGACTCCCGCACGCTGTTCAGCTCTAGCACGTTCCGGCCAATTGGCATCTCATCCTCGGGGGTCAGGTCTTCAGTTCCCAGCATCCACTTGACGTAGGGCATGGGCGAGCCCACGGCCACGCAGGTGATGTTGACGCTCCCGCCCGGCATGATCTCGTGGTTGGAGGGGAAGATTGAGAAGCGAGGGGGCACACGGCGCACTGGGAAAGGAGGAGAGTTGGGGTAGAAGAGGAGGAGGCGGAGGAGTGGGTTGGGGTTGGGTAGAGGGGCGAGGAGGTGGTAGAGAAGAAAAGCGGGGAGGGGAGTGAGGAGAAGGAAGGCAGAGAGAGAGAGGGAGAAAGAGAGAGAGAGAGAAGGAGGAGGCGAGGGAGTAAAGGGGGGAGAGAATCAGAAAGAGAGAGAGAGGAAAGGGAGAGAGGGAGGGAGCAAGATAGAGATTGAGAGAGAAAGTGAGTGCAAGATAAAAAGAGAGAGAGAGAGAGAGAGGAGAGAAGAGGTAACAGGAAGGGGGAGAATGAACTTCAGGGTTTTTACAGAAAATTACAGGAGGGATATTTCAAGTTTAGTCCCAATTACTGTATGGTATTGATGAGTCCAACAAAAAAACACAAATCTTGTGTGGAGCTCGACCAATCACAGTGAGCTGCCTACTCAAAATAATATGTGACAAACTCTTGAGTAACGTTTCAACCAGGACATGACACCTATAGTCAGTTTCTCTTCTTATGGCTTTTCATGCATTCAAGCAGAACAGATGACACTTCAGAGTTTTGACTTAAATTGTGTTGTTATCATTTTCCTTGCTCTAAGCAATGACTAAACTTTAGCTGAAGTGTCAGAGACAAACTTTACTTCATTGAGATTTCTGTGCCGTGATGTGCTTCTGCAGTCGATGGGCTCTTTATTTTTTCGTGTGTGTATCATGGGGGCCGATCAATAGATAGACCTGCTATTTGTGTCCCCATGAGAAGAAGAAGTAAAAGTAGCGAATCAAGTCCAATTCTGCAACTGTCGGGGCACGGCTGACTATACAGTGTGGGGAGAAAGTTGCATCAAGAGAGACTGAACTCATAGGTCACTTGCATGCCTGGGCGACTCAAGAGGGATAAAAATGGTGGAAGAAAACACAAAGAAGAGAACGAAGAACTGAAGACTGAAAGGGAGACAGAGAGAAGCAAGACGAGAGCCAAGGCGCTGCAGGGATAGATGGAGGCAAAGAAAGAGGGAGCGAAAGACAGAGAGAGAGAGAGAGAGAGAGAGAGAGAGAGAGAGAGAGAGAGAGAGAGAGAGAGAGAGAGAGAGAGAGAGAGAGAGAGAGAGAGAGAGAGAGAGAGAGAGAGAGAGAGAGAGAGAGAGAGAGAGAGAGAGAGAGAGAAAGAGGCAGCTCTACTTCTCTTCCAGACAATGACAGGCAATGTAGCAAAGGACAGCCACATTGTACAACAAGAAACTGTACAATACATAAGATTCATAACTGATACAGTGTGTAGTCAAATGAATTGGAGATGTGAACAGGAGTGGATCGAGGGTTCTAATAATAAGGTGTCGTGGCAACTACAGAGTGAGCATTGGACACAGTAAAGAACACCAAGACAGCATGAAAGAGGCATAACGGGAAAGAACGAGTGCGAGCAAAAAGAGATATGTGAGGTAATATGTGCATGTTTATAAGTTAAAAACTTATGTACATGTGTCTGTTGCTCCTACACATCAGGGTGCAGACAGAATGCAGAGGAAGAAGAGAAAAAAAGGGGAACAGGGACAGGAAGGGGGGGGGGAGACAGGGAAGTGGAGATAAAGAGAGGGTTAGAAGAGGGTTTTCAGGGGGCGGGGGGGAAAAGGGGGAAGAAAAGAGGAGCGAAGAAGAAGAAAACACATGGATCTATTTAAAAACACGGCTGTATACCAGATTCAGGCCCATTCAGAAAGTAGGTGCTTAAAAGTAAGAAAAAGAAAACAAGTAAAGAAGACTAGAGATGTCGAAGGAAGAGGAAACCCCAGGGTCACAACACAGGAAACGGAAAGAGACAGAGAGAGAGTAACGGACGAACATCTCTGGATGAAAGGAGAGGATGTAAAGGGAAGGCAGACAGAAAGCAAAAACATCGTCCAGGAACTAAGTGAACTTAAACGTGTAACACAAAACAAATGTTCTGAAGGTGAAAATAAAAAGTTACCGTAAAATGCTAAAAAAAGGGAAACAATGGGTGCAAAGGCTTATAGATGATTTGCAAATCCAGCGATGCTTAAATAAATAACATAAGAAATAAACAGGAAAATAATATAAAATCAAATCAAATCAAAATGTGCTGCATAACCTCCACTCCTTAATGTGTAACATCATTACTTGGAATCTTCATGGGCCACCTCCCCCCTACTCAAAGAATCTAGAGACAGTTGGATAGAAGTTAACATTTTTGTGCATGATTTCAACAAATCAAAAGAGACGAATAGTTGCCGTGATGTCACAGATAAAAGTGCAAAGCATGTGGTACAATTTAAAAATAAATAAGGGCCGGAAGATACCCAGAATTGGACACAGAAGTTGAAGACAAGAAAGAGACAAAGAGACAAAAGAACAGGTAGATCTGTTAGAAACAGACATGGTTATGCAGGCCTCTCCTGGTCTGAGCATGCTGGAGACAGACAGACAGACAGTGCGTCCATGGCAGCGATAGAACATGCGTTAGATAGACAGCAGGTGCAATGCAGCATGACAGCAGAATCAGTTCAATGGAGTCAGTCGTTAGTTACTGACTGGAACTATCAATGCAAGCAAACAAACTAAAACAGACAGTTAATTAAAGCGTATGGATTAGTGTGGTAATATGAGCAACAGCAGGATGAAGGTGGCGCCTGGATGTGAGGGTCAAGTGATCGGAAACAGCACGAACGGAGACACAGGAACCGAAGACTCCGCCATCGAGACGTGGCCGAGTACCTCACAATAAAGTGAGGCTCATAACAAGGGATAATCCTTCACATGCTCACAGAGCCTCCAGCTTAAAGTTAATCGAGCCGGGTCGCGGCATTCCCCTCCGTTTTCTATACGGCGCGCAAGAGCCAGGAGCTTCAATCTTTATTAGCCGAGCTATCATTAGTCCCGTCCTCTGCGGGGAGTCTGGAGGCTACAGACTTGGGAAACCTTGGCACAGAATGAGGATTACCGCCGTGTCTCTGCACCGCTGTATTAGGCGATCAGGCCCCGTCACTGAGCTGACATTTACACAGCAGCAGCCTGTCTGTCTCAAGGACACAGCTTTAATAAACCACTGAAATAAGTGGGAATCATTAATATCCTCCCCGATATCTCAAAATTGAATGGATGTGATTAATTTTGAATGTCAGTCATACAGACATATGGGAGTGTTTGGTAGAGATAGTAACAATCAGGGAAAGTAGGATAAGCAGGCTATTTATTGCAGTAAATTTGGGCCTATTGCTGCAAATATGACCGCAAATACTGTAGTGTTGTTATAATTTCTGGGAATGTGTCAAAAGTATTCAGCTATACTTTACTTCACAATACCACAAAGTACACAGACAATGCAGTATCAACCTGCTGCTTTAGTGCTAACATCCTGATTTTATGACCGATAACGTCCATGCTTGGATTTCATCTAAATTCGCTTGTAAAGTCTTGTATCACTCCGAGAGAAAGTTTCAAGCATCAGAATATCTTTTTTATTTTTTGTCTCTCAGAGCAACTTGCTGCATTTGCTGCTCTGTGGTAATAGACGTCGTCTGTCACGATTCATCTTGAAATAGTAAAAAGTGAAAGCATTATTAACATAAAAATCTTTAACACCATAATTGGTTATAATTGCCCCACCTAAAGCTCAGGCAATCTCTCACCTCGCTGTCTTACCGAATTAGCGTGTTCACACAGGCGTCCTGTTTACACCTGCCGATTAAAACTTGCATCTGTGAAAACTTGTCATTAATTTGACAGTGAATGCAGATTGAATCCATTCCCATTGTAGACAAAAGCCAGGTGTCAGCAGGTGTTAGTGGGTTTTCCCCCAGTGGCAAAGGGGGCTATATTGTGAAGAAAATCTTGCAGTGTGAAGGAATGACGTTTTTTCCCTGGAGACGGATGACGTATGTATTTATTCTCGATGATGGAGGCATCAGAAAGACCAGGCTGATGAGCCAGACAGAGATTTGACACGTTCACAGTTGTGTTGCCAAATCTGACATGTACCTACAAAAATAAGTATCACAATCTCTGTGGAGCTTCCCTCATTGGACACTGTAGATATTGTAAATCTAAACCTTGATTCATGTCGTCAAACCCCTGTTGTGTCTTCTCCATCTGTCTCCAAAGGAAGTCACTGTGTCCGCTCACAGAGATATTTTCTGACTTCCTCCAGTTGTTATCTCTCTGACTTCCTAACTCAACATTGGGTCCTATACTGCAATAGAGGAAAAGGTGACTCATTGTTCGTGTGGTGGATTTAAATAATCTTCAATAGACTTAACTCTAATGAAATCCTATTTAGAGAGACCCAAATAATGAGACAATAAAAAAATATATATATCTTTTTACAAATTAGACTTTAACCATAGAAATTTATCAGAAAACAAAATGTACTTAAAGTGGGATTAACTTTAAGGGGCATCTAAGGGACAATACTAGATTATAATGGTTAACATTAAAAAAGTAGCTACAAGTAGCTATTGCTTATTAATTAAACTTATATATATCATCATACATTAGTTGAATTGCAGAGCTTTTACGTATCAAAAGTTAAATAAATCAATGCAGAAATCGATTCAGTATGTTATACTGTAGTATATGTATTAATGTATAATTGTTTGCAGCATGTGCACATATTTTATTCTTGTAGCTGGTTGACGCAGAGCTAATTTTAAGTATTTGATCCGTACCCTAATCTATAACTATGTCTCAGGTTTGAATATAAAATCTTAACAATCGATAAAGTTAATCAATTTTAGATTCAAACGAATAAAGGGATGTATAACTACACTTGTCAATGAAATTTATTTGATAAAAACACAATTGTATCTTTAATTTGCACTGATTAACTCAAATTAAATTATAATGAACTATCTGAAATGTAAATAGCCAAAGTCCTTGTGGGTCAATTTGTACTTGAAGATAAAGCCTTCGCAAATATACTCAGATATTTTATACTGTGAATAGTGTTTTTCGTTTTCTCGCCATCATGAGTTTGATGTCATGAATTCAGCCAATTAACTGATGCTTCTCATACAAGCCGGCACAGCACATACAGCATCAGAGCAGAACGCCATGTACACGGGGGATTGCCAGTGCAAGGTTTCCACTCAATGCAACAAGTGCAGAACTGGAGCAGATGCGAGGACATGGGAACTTGGACACAACGTCACACATGATGAATACAAAGGGGGAGTGGGGGAAAAAAAATAATCGGTAGCCAGACATGACAAGACAGCAAATCCAATAATATCACAATCCGAGCATATCAAAAGGCGTGAACACACACTGTGCCATGCTCTCGTGTCAGTCCGTCAGTCAACAGACATGCAAGCGGTGCTCCTTTCTCTTTCTCTCTCACTCCTTTCCATGCAAACATCGCCTCTTTTTAATCTTCCAATTCTTGGGTCTCCATGACAACAAGATCATACCATGCAGGAAACACTGATCAGGGAGTGAAGGCAATACCAAGGGTTCTGCACACAAGGCCTCACAATGCAGTTAATGCTCTCTGCTGCGTAGGCAGAACACTTCATCATCGCAGCAGCTTCAGAGAAATCAACTCTCTTCATTTGGGAGACAGAATCATTTCACCTCAAATCTACCGGCGTCCTTTAAAAAAAATGTCTTTATTTTTTCTTTTTTGTTTCTCTCTGTTTCAATAAGTGAAGCTTTCTGAAACAAAGGAGTAACAAAAGAAAAGAAAGAGCACACCAACCTTCTCGAAGCTCTGAGGGATGGAAGGGGGTTGATGCAGAACACAATGACGTGAGAGGGGGGAGAGAGAGAACGGGGAAACACAGAGAGAATAAAAACGGCCAGCGCAAAGCCACTCGCTCCACACACACACACACACACACACACACACACACACACACACACACACACACACACACACACACACACACACACACACACACACACACACACACACACACACACACACACACACACACACATACACACACACACACACACACACACACACACACACACAAACACACAACCACACACACACACACACACACATACACACACACACACACAACCACACACACACACACACACACACACACAAATCTGAGCATTGATTGTGGTCTTTCAGCAATTAGCCAGAACCCACAGTCCAGAGGCTGCCACCAGTTAAACAGGGATCAAGTGGGTGCAAAATTTAAATTCTTTTAAACACAATCAAGAATTGATTATATCCTGATTCTGATCATCAATTTAGTCCGAATTGCCGATCAAATCTGTGCATCTTTTGTGCACCAGTTTCCTCTTACTCTGCCTCTTGTACAGAAACCAGTTTAGTAGACAGATCAGTGGTGTTTCCATGCAGTTAAACCGAGGTGTGTCCCCAAATTTATTTTTCAGTCCGATTCGCCTGCAGGGGTCCGCACCAAGGTTTAAGGTGGACTTGTTAGAGGTGGTTGTGAGAAAAGACCAAACAACAGGGTCGACATGTAGCGTAGACAATGGATGAGTTAGTAATACTTGTTTAACAGCACAGTTACTGAAAAAAGAAACAACTGTATTAATATAGTGAGCAGCAGTGGTTCTGTGTGTCGTCTCTGTGCATGTGTGTGCACGTGCGCGTGGGTCCTGTGCTCAGGTCCTACCTCGCACGTAGAGGTTTGCGGGGGAGGAGTAGCGTACACCTTGAGAGTTGGTGGCCACGCACTCGTACTTCCCTTGGTCGGTTTCCTCGCTGTTCTCAATCTGCAAAGCTCCTGCAAGAGAAACGGAGACAAAGGTGTTGAGACGTCAAATTGCATCATCAATCTTCACCCTATAATCCTTTTTTCTGTTTCTTTTTCTGTTAGATTCTGACCCTGCTCTCTTCTCGTCTCCACTGCTTCAACAACAGCTTCGTTGTTATTTCTGAGGCTCCCTCTGAATGCCCCCCCGCGCCTCCATGTACCAGTATTTGTATTTTTGGCTGGACTGCAGTAATGAGGCCAGCCCCACAAATGCAAATGCATTTGACTGAGTGCTGAAGTTACTCAGATTCAATTTACTCGGCTTTAATTTCCTAACTGGCCGTGGCTGGTTCCAAATGACTTGGTGCAAGCTGTGTCTATTAAGTGGGCGTTTACAGATGGTGTTGCCAACTTCAAACCTTTCAGCATCCTTTATTGACCTTTTTCCAAAAATAAAATAAAACACTTTTTGATAAATCTAGTGACCACATATCATCAATAGAAGAGAAAAGCAATCTTGTTTTTTCCCTTCTCAGACACGCCTCTCGATGACTCCCATTCAACTGATGAAAGTGACTCCTGGTTAACACCTCTTCTTCATGGGTCGTTGTTCCACAATATAAAATGTAAATGAGAACATCTTTTCTTCAGCAGTCTTGACTCATGGAGACCAGATGTAATGACCTTTAAGACTGGGTGTGACATCTATGTGCTTCTCACATGACTGATGAGGATGCATGGTGATTCGCTGAAGCAGAGTACAGCAGTTACTTAGACGAAAAGAACAGCCACAACGCCTTCAGAAGATTGAGACACAGAATGAGACACAGACTTTGACGTACGTGCCTGCTGACCTGCTCGCCGAGGCTCAGGCTGAGAGACAGGTTTGAGGAGGAGGATGCACTGACCTGATGCAGAGCTGCTGCAGAGTCACTAAAACAACTTTATTTCTCAGCCTCAGGAGCAGAAAGAAAATATGAGAGCTTAAACATTTGGCTTCTACTGTAATCCAAACCCTATAATGTTCATCGAGACTAAAAACTGAACAGAAAATGTTTCGATATTAAACGGCAGTGATAATGAATTGTTACATATCAAGTTTCCAAGGCAGAGACAAAAATGTAGGATAAAAGTTAAAGGTTGAAGCTCTCACATGGTTTTATATCATGTTTCTCTCAGCTTCAGAGACTGAGAATTAGTTTAATTTGATTTAGAAACCTTGGAACCTAATAAATGTATTAATGTGAGCACAGAGGGTAAGACAGAAGCAAACAGACAACGGGCTGTAAAAGACTGACACTAGGATGAACACAACGATGACATGGTGTATATGCTAATTACTTTATCTAGCAACATTGAGTGACTTTTCAAGCAGGCTCTGGCTTCTTTCCATTGAAAGAAGTTGCATTGACTGTACATAGTGTAGCTACTCTCCTTCTCCTGAAAAGAGAACATTCAAAATTCAGAATTTCTTTCCCAAAAGTTTGGAAGTAATAATGAAGTCTTTTTATAAACTCAGACGACTCCTAAAGGGCCTTTTTGTTGAAGCCCTCTTTACAAGCTAGTGTCTCCTCTCCAACAGCAGCCTCCCTGTTTCCATGAAGAAAGCCTGGTTCTATCTCGGCAGCAGCGACACAACTTTACCCGACAGCGACGACCCGCAGATGCTCTTTAACTCTTTTAAACTTGGTCTTTTAATGCCTCGATTTTTTCCTCCCACCGTGATAAACAGTGTCTCCCTAAGCATGCTATAATTACACACGTCAGGTTTTCCTTCTTTTCTTTGGTTTCACACGGTGCTATTCTTACTATGTTTTCTTTCTCTTTTCTTTTTTTTCTGCACACAGCCTTTTGAATTGCCAGCAGTATTTTTTCCCTCATCCATTCTGCTCTGTCACATACATCTCATCTAAAACTGACATGCAGCCTGAGGAGGAAGCACTAAACCGTGGATTACACACAAACACACAAACACACACACATGCATGTGTACTGTGTGGATAAACAGTTCACACATGCATGTGTTTACTGTGTAGATAAACAGGCTCGCTCACAGAATTTTCCGTGTTGTCTGTGAGATTGATAACATACTTCTGGTTTGTAAGATATATAAAAACAGAAGATATAGTTTGCACAGATTTTGTTCGCATACATTAAGTTTTATACTGTGAAAATGTACATGTATATGCATGACCATGCAAAATGCTCCAGAATTGTTTTATTAGACAAATACAATTAATTCGTTAGTTCTAGTTAATTAGTTAGAAATATGTAAATAAATGATTTTTTATTTAGGGTTAACTACATCATTTACTGTTTTAACAATAAATATTAACTGCGGGTCCAGTTAGTAGCTTATTAAAGAAAATAAACATAAGCCCCCACATGATCACAAATGACTCTTTCCAATGTCAAGAATTAATCATATGAATAGCTTTGTATAATTTTTGATAGTGACTTTCAAATTTGTATAAATAGTTTTAGATTATTGTGATTATTTGATAGATCATTAGTTAATTCTCTGTTCACAATTTCTGAAATAATTTGTTGTTTTCCTGGTTCTTATTTCATCAAGCGAATATTTAAGTTTTGGACTGAGACAAACATCAGCCTGAGCTTTTCTGACATTTTGAAAACCAAGCCATTAAATTGCTTAAAGAATAATTGGCATATTCATCAAAAATATTCACCCGCCCTACACCCTCTACTCGAAGAAAGCAGAAATACCGTAGTTAATGTAGTCACAGTCACAGCTACTTGAAGCGGATAAAGCTTTTGCTTATCAAATCTTAAGAACGCAGCCAGATAAATACTAAAGCGCTCCAGAGAGACAGGCAGGTTGTGGGTCTGTGTCTGTGTGATGCTCCAAATTAAACAACAGCTGATCAGTAAATGCAGATGTTTAAACCCTGTGCTTTTGGAGGCCCACAGGAGGGCAGGTTTGACTTGTTACAGCGAGCTGGGGCACAAGTGTGTGTGTGTTTTGCGTGTGTGTAGTGAGCTGAGGCCCTGCTAGCTGAAGCTGTCATCTATTTGCTTATGTCTTCTGCAGTTACATGAAAGGAAAACAGCTCGTGCCCTCCTCTTTCTCTCCATTTTTCTATCTCTCGTTTCCCAGCAGTACGGGGCAGAGTTGGAGATAAACAGGAATAAATTATCTGCTCTACGAGCCGATCCTCTCCTTGAGGCAGAAGAAGAAGCGGCAGAAAGACTGAGCTGAGGAGAGATGGGGCTGGACAGGTGCAGCTCTGCAAACAAGAACTCATCTGACAGCTGGAGGCAGCTCATATGGCTACCCATCAGCACAAATTTGAAATCGGCAATTGAAATCTTCTCTTATGCAAAACGTGTCTTCACAGAGAAAGACAGGTGTTCTATATATACAGTGCACGCGGGAGAAAGGTCAAGACACGCAGACATAAACACACGAGGCAAACAGATAACTGGCAATGAGCAAATATAATGAACGCCAGTGTGGGAAAGGGGATAAAAAGCGGTAAGCAGGGAAAGGGAAAGATAACAGGGAAGAAGAGGCAGCGCGGTTTGTCAGTGAGTCTGGAAGCTGCTGAAAGACCCAGGATGAGATGTGACTTCAGTAAATTGAACCACCGAGAAATCGCAGATGGCGTGCACGTCCGCTGGGCTGAAACGCAACCGATCAGATGACAGCAGATACGGCGATCCTGAGCGTAGAGCCTGAACCTCCGGGTCTAACAGATCACCTGCACCCCCTCTCCCACGAGGGGACATTAAGGTGTAATTAGGACACAACACCATCAACAATCAAGACAGATGGTCTCTAATGTTTTGTCCTGACAAACTCTGAGATTGAAAATGCTTAACTGGTAACCTGATTATAATTAAAACATCTATTTCGGAATTTTCCTGAAGTAATTAAAAGTGCAATATGTAGCTTCAGCCACTAGGGGTCTCTAAACCAAAAAATTGACAAAATACCTAGTTTGATGACGTGAAAATGTACCTGAGCGAATTAGGATCATTTTCTTGGACAAAGTGAATTATGTTCTAAGATACAAAGCTGAATATATTTGAGTTTGGGGAAAAATGGGCAATTTAACTTAATTTCATCGATAATGAAAACAAATTGTAGTTGCCACTCATTGAGTCTCTGCAGATTTATCCTTGCCACATTTCCTGTCAGTCTAAAAACATGATCTCTACAAGGATTAGTCCGTCTCACCATTTTAAAAAATCAATCTGAAAAACAAAAACCGTGATCTTTTTTACTGAGTGACCTCAATTTATCACCAAATTTCACTGGAATCAGTTTGAGCTGACCTGCTGTCTAACACAAAGACAAACCCGGTGGCAGACAGAGATAACAGATGACAATCATAAACGCTAATTATTTGTGTAGTTAGTCAAAATATCACCGGTGTCCACAGTTGATTTAGAAAAACCAAATATTGTCTTTATGTTTTAATCCTTGCCGTCGTCTGTTTTAAATAAAAGTGATGTTTAGCTGCCAGCGTTACCTTTACCACAACCTTTGATCACATCACAGTTCTTAGTCAAGACAGCTCCATCCATTACCCAGTAGTCAACCTCGCGTCCATATTGCACGCCATCTGTTAGAGTGTAGGTCCACGAGAGGCTGTTAAGTGCTTAGGTAAACTCTGCAGATCTCAGTCCCAAATGTCAGAGATAGACAGATAGCTTGTCATGGTTCTCCCCACGTACATCTAAACTGCTGCAGCAGATGGCCCGGAAAAATAGATGGGTGCCTTGGTGGAGGTATAAAGATGTCAGGGAAAGTTCAGCTCGATACTGCACCATATGTTTCTACTGTCAAGAAACCGATGGCGTGTGTGCGCAGCTTTTATGTTGGTGTGTACACACGCGGAGTTCACGACCGCCGGTGGCCGTCGTTTGGACAGTCACCTGCAGCGGGAAGACACTGCAGATGATGGATTATTATGGGCTGTGAAATGGCTAAGAGTCATCTTTTGTGGGATTTGAGCGCAGTCATTCTCAATATCATTTTTCATCCTGACCCCGACGGGCCATAACAAATCTGTCGAAGACCCAGCAGAGAAAGAAAAGAAAGACGGAGAGAAAACAGCGTGTTGCCCCAAACAGATCGCTGGCTGAGGTCCAACGAGAGCTGGCCGCTGCCCACTACATCACAGGCTCTGCTTGGAAGGTGCCCCCATTAAACAGATCTTAGCGGAGTGTTTCATCCATAACACATCTTGCCGCTATTTTGTGCCGAGCTCACTTGTAATTGATTTTCTCCAAGTCATTTCACTGCAACGTTTGGTTCATTATATACTGCATTTTGTTGTTGAGCTTTGTGACGCTTTTGGTGATTTGAAATCCTATTAAGCCCTGCCCTGAACCTCTCCGAGCCATTTGTCTTGCTACTGTTTCACTGATGTGATATGTGGACAAAAATACTGCACCAGTGAATCAGTGTCACGTGTGTGTGACAGCCTAAAAAGCAGAGCAGGTCAAACTTACTATGACAGATTACCATATAATTCATAATTTTAGGGCTACACAAATAAGTATCTGCTATGCTGTGAATCAAAGAAAATATATTTACAAAGAGAGAAAATAGTCATATATATAAATATATATTTTCAACATGAATGGAGAGATCTGACAGAAGCTGTTAATCTATAGCTCCAAGGCAACAAATCCTTCTTTAATGAATTATCAGCGAGAAATTATCAGGAAAACCATCGTAATTATGATTCTGCGATATCCAGACACTGCTTCTTCTATTATGTCTCTGGTTATGGACAGAAGAGATTTAAAACTTAGAATATAAAGGTCGATCTTTTCTTTTGTGTGCATCTCTCCACTGTTTTACCTTTTCCTGCTCCAGATTTCACCTACGACCACTGTCAAGTATTTCACACAGAGACAATTAAACATTAAGTATTCCATCTATCACTATCCTTCATTTCTATTTTTATGCACAAGTTGGTTTTAGGAAATAATACTAGGAAATGAATGTGGGATCTAAAGCTCGTTTCTGCAGAGGGAGAAGAAAAGCTAATGTGGATCTGGCAGGCCTGACATTCAAATTGTAGAATGTTGAATTTGTAGTTTTAATTAAGGGAAATCCGAGATCTGAAAAGTTTCTTTTAACTATATCGCCTTTCCTAAACCAAAAACACAAAACAGAAAGTGTGATACATGGATTTAAAGAGTCCGTCCTGTTTGTACTTTTCTAAAACCCGTTTCTCTTATAAATGTAAAATTTAAAAGAGTATGACAACATCAAAAACTCTGTAGCCTCAGTTTTGTGTCATATTTGATAATAATTCCATCGTGCAAAAATATAACGCTTTATTCTTGTCAGGCACTTTAACACTAATATCATAGAGCGCCCATCTTGCAATACAGAACAATGCAGCTCATTTATTTCCATGTCATCTGTGTTTGACGTGTTGTTTGGGACACGTAGCTTTGCATAATATATGGTATATAACCATCTGCTGCATATTTAAAAATCCTTTCAGTTGTTCTGAGTCAGCTGAAGACAGTGTTCACATTAATTAGCCAGCGAGTTGTAGCTGTTGGAATCTGTTAGTTACAGCTGGTGTTTCATCTGGCAACTGAAGGCTGGCTGAGGAGGAGAAGTTGTTTCTGTTTACCCCGGTGCTCTTAGAAATGACCGACAACCAGCTCCACCGGCCTGCACATATGTCATGCCCGAATGGAAAGCCTGACAGGCGCTGCAACCGTAACTAAGGGGCAGGGCTCGCTGAACTGTCAGCTCTCAGAGATCTTCCTAAATTGAACGTGTGCAAATCGTAAATGTGTTTAAACAGCCTAATGGCTAACGCTGCACGGAGACGCAGAGCGAAGGTTGACAGAGGGCACCGTGTGATCAGTGAAGGATATTGGCCGACAGCGGGGAGATATCAGGGCTGGTGGGATGGTGGAGCGCAGAGAATATGGATGAAGCAACAACAAAATGGTTTCGCCTCACCATCACTTTCGTTCCTCCCCCGAGGACGGCTGAGAGAGAATGTCTGTGAAAATACGTGTCTTCCTACTCCGTGAGACACTGTATCATCTATACACAGGAGCATAAACAAAACTGAATAAAGTGTCTTCAGCGCGAGATGTGATTGTTCTGTATTCATCCCTCGATATGTCCTTTCTCTCTTCCCTCCCTCTACACTTCGTCTGGCACAGTCATCTTGCGCTCACTTTTTAAGATACCGAGCTCATTTCACACAATTTCAGGCTGGGCGGGTCACAAGATAAGAGGAGCATCAGTTAAATGCCTAATGTGGAGAAACTTCATCTCTGTTTCTATTGATTTTCAGATCAGGGAGAGGAGAACCATAGTTGCTTTGAAGTTGATTGATTATTATATGAAATAGCTATTTCAAAGTGGATTTACTTTATAATTGTGTGAACTTTCTAAAATCACTTTTAATAGGCCAATGTGAGACCATGTATTATGATATTTATGATCAACCGTGGAGAGTTTTGTGCCTTGAAAGTGTCATCTTTTTTAATAATCTTTCCTCCCAAATGTTAATAAAAACAGCATATTTTTTTCTCTCGCGGCTTAAGGACGGCACAATTATCCTTTTATGAAATTGGCTTTAAAGAGGTTTCACAGCCCCTAAGGATGTAAATAAGCTCAGAGAGGAGCATGTAATGCCTCGGTCCTAATTAAAACGTTCTAATCGCTGAATTTAGAGCAACAGAGATTTCACCTGATAGCGGCGCTAAGCTTTAGCTGCGCCGCTTTGTTTACTTATTGGCAAATTGATCGGTGTTACTGACAGTCGTCATCCGTCTCACCTGATCGAAGCTGTTTGATGCGACCCCGGCTGGTGCTGTGGTCGACGGGCAGGAAGTCTTTGAACCAGGAGATCTCGGGGTCGGGGATGCCGCTGGCAGCACACAGCATGGTGGCCGTCCTCGTCCGCTCCACCACCTTCAGCTGGGGACCCATGTCTATACTGGGGAAGCCGAATGGCAGCAGGTCATCTGTAAAGACAATATATAGATAATGAAGGAATTGCACAGACTGGCAGCAAATCCGTCCATGTCCCAATCGCAGGGATTTGTGTCTGTCTGTCCATCTGTCTTTGGCTCACATTTCTCCAGAACCCTTCATCTTCTCAGCTTCACACTTGGAACTTGTTTTGGAAAAGGCTCAAGGAAGTGCAGTGTCGGATTTGGTGCGGTTTGGACACTCGATACGTTCAATACTAATAAACTTTAAATAAACAGGCAAACAGCGCCTTGCTGTCTGTGTGGAGCTGTAACAGGGAGTCTGTGGGCCGTGCTGAACATGTGGTGGTGAAAGACAAATACACTTTATATAAGCACTCTTTTGTGTGTTGTATTGTGTGGTGGAACCATATATTAAGTTAACATATAATCAAACTTGGAAAGCTTACAGGGCTTTTGTGTTCTTGGGCTGTCTAAGGACACAATCCTGTGAACTGCAAAACTCCCTATTTCTGCCAAAAGAGCTGTAATGAAACCATATTTTAAACTCTTGAGACTATAGGCTGATCTCTCCCTTGGTATAAACAGGATGGAGAAAGTCACGTAAATCATTCCCTTGGTAAAAGCCAACGGGTGGGTATGGGGTTGAAAGATATTTGTTCATATTTTTTAAGCTGGGCGACAACTATCCTCCTCCTATTGCCAAGGCTGTAATTCACCAGAGCAAAGAACCACTGTAATAAAAAACACAATGAAAAAGGTGATCTTCCTGTGTGATACTGAATGTGAAACAGTATAAGAGATGCTGTATCTTTTGTTATTATTCAGTTCCTCCAGACTTATTTTCCACAACAATGACTTCTTCTATGTCCTCCGATAACCTACAGGAAAATGTGTTTTCACTTCCCAAGATGAGTAGCGACCACGACTGAATGAACTACCCACTCTGAAACCTCTGTCACTCTGATTGTGGCTCACGTATCTTGACAATCGTTCATCTTATCAGCTTCACAACTGGTATATGTATTCAGGAGGGTGCAAGGAGGTGGAGCAGCTTCAGGGTTCTGTGTCACTCAGCCAGTCTTTACTGCCGGTCACTTTTTACAGTTTCAGAGAGGAGGCTGCAACCGGCGTTACCACAGGCCAAGCTAACAGCCAACTCTAAACAGGCAGGTGTAGAACGGGAACTGCACTCGTCAGGACAATGATGGATTATTGAGGCAGTTATGGGACAGAGCCAGAGACCCCCCCGACCATGCACTGAATCACGCCTGTCCTTCCTCTGAGGTTAAACATAAAAAACAGACATAGTCTCACCTAAAAACAGTGATGTGAGAGTCGCTGTTCTCCCACTTTAATGTGTACGGGTTCTTGGAAGTAGAGATACTGGCAAGGGCATCAGAGTTCCTATATCGTCAGCATGCCCTTTTTTTTCTTTTTACAGCTAGTCATTAGGTGATATAGAAGGCAGGCAGAAACAGAGTTAGGTTTTAGTGCATGTGTGACAGGGTGCCTCGACAGCAGTGTAAACATACCGCCCAATCAGCAGGAGTTAACTTAAGAGCCCACACATGCAAAAACATGTGTAAACACAGACGCGCGCACACACACACACACACACACACACACACACAGACACACACACACACACACACACACAGAGTGTACGTCCCTAACCTAGAAACACAGGTGTTTGGTGACAGTGGCGGTGAACTGTGGGTTTTTCTTCCATGGTGTGTTATGTTCTGGTAATGATTCCTGTCTAATAACTATGCAGAGAGCTCCTCGGAAACAGCAGCAGCAATTAGAAGCTAGGATCAAGAGGAGGGGCAGGGCACTGGGGGTAATAAGGACTTGTTAGCGGTAATTGTTAAAATGTAGCAACGATTAGAGAGGCCGATCTGCGATGTGTCTGCACGCGCCTGGGTATGTCTGATGACGGTGTGGGGGGGGGTGAGAGTGTATGTTTCTGTGTGTGTGTGTTGCCTGTGCTTGTACATATTTGTTTCTATAGCTTTCTATTAGCATCTTCACAGATTTCGTGCCATGTGTGGAATAATGTAAGGAGACACGTCCACACATATCCAGGAAGAAAATGAAGGTGTGTGCATCCTGAAAAGCATTGGCTCTCTCTTTCACACACACACTAACACACACCCAACACACACACACACACACACACACACACACACACACACACACACACACACACACACACACACACACACACACACACACACACACACACACACACACACACACACACACACACACACACACACACACACTGACACACACTGACACACACCCAAACACACAGACACGCACACACAAGCATTCACATACACTTTCTCTGGTGAATGGGATTAAGCATCTCAGTGACAACAGTCCAGATGGCCAGACACGTAATCAAGCATCCATCAGCCTTCCTGCTTCCTGCTCTTCTTACTCTCTCTCTCTCTTTCTCTCTCTCTCTCTCCCTCTCTCTCTCCCTCTCTCTCTCTCTCTCTCTCTCTCTCTCTCTCTTTCTACCTACACACAGACACCTCCCCCATACCTGGACCTATAATTTTACATTCACAGTTTCCTACGGCAGTGAGGCAATTACCAAGATGGCAATTTGCTTGGTTAAAAAAATTACACCCACGGGAGCCTCTAGACGGTCGAGCACAACAGAACCCGTTAAAAGAGCCAAGCATCGCCGCCAATCCCGGAGCCAAACGCAGTCCGAGATGCAGACCGTGGCCACGTCAACTGTCTGTGTGTTTTTCCTCCGCTCCTCCGCTCCTCTCCTCCTCCTCCTGCTACCTAACCACATGACAGACATGCACCATCTGTCTCTGCACACTCTGCGATGGGGATGAGAGGCTGAGTGGAGATAGGATCTATCGCTCTCTCTCTCTCTTTACACAGTCATCAGCTTTGGAGAGACCCCTGTCAGATAGGAATGTCAAGCTGCTCCTAATGGCGTGGCTGAGGGGGAGGAAGGAGAGGAGAAGCTCAGAGAAGAGCCTGGGGAGGATGTTTATTTTCAACACCAGGGCTGGAGCTCAGGTGACGTTCGGGCCTTGCAGCATGCATACATCTGCCGACAGAGCCCAGAGTCGAGGGGGGGGGACCATCATTACCTCCCCACACTTCCTTCCCTCCCACACCACCCTAGACTGATCAATGCTAATGTCCCACTTGAATGGAGGCGAGTGGTAGGCCCATTGAACGAACAGGGAGGAGGAGAAAGGAAGGCGAGGGGGGGGAGGATTGATATGCAGGTCAGGAGGTGAGTTCCCCCGGGCTGCGGTATATGCCCTGCCTACATCTGCTCCCTCCTGCCCTCCTACCACCCCGCCTCTCTCCTGAGAGGGTTCAGATGGTCTTTTTATCACTCCGCTGGCTACCACTACACGGACTCCCTGGCTGTTAATTACAGCACGTCACTGCATTGCTGCTCGGAGCGTGTGCATGCATGTGCGTGTGTGTCTTTGTGTTTGTGTGTGTGTGTGTGTCTTTGTGTGTGTGTGTGTGTGTTGGTAGGGGGTCTAGATCTGTATTCCAGTCAGGTCTTTATCAATGCTGCAAATATAGTGTAGGTGGACCTTGAACGAAATCATTAGAGGGAGGTAGGAGAAAGAAGGAGATGTAGCTAGATATAGATAGATGGGGAAATAGATATAGAGAGACATATATGAATAGAGATGAGATATGGAGATATATATATAAAGAGATAGAGATGTAGATAAAGATAAAGATATGGATAACGATATAGAAAGATAGATAGATAGATAGATAGATAGATAGATAGATAGATAGATAGATAGATAGATAGATAGATAGATAGATAGATAGATAGATAGATAGATAGATAGATAGATAGATAGATAGATAGATAGATAGATAGATAGATAGATAGATAGATAGATAGATAGATAGATAGATAGATAGATAGATAGATAGATAGATAGATAGATAGATAGATAGATAGATAGATAGATAGATAGATAGATAGATAGATAGATAGATAGATAGATAGATAGATAGATAGATAGATAGATAGATAGATAGATAGATAGATAGATAGATAGATAGATAGATAGATGGATAGATGGATAGATGAAGTCCAGTGAAGTACAGTTCACTGGAGAGTGGAATAGGGGGCTACAGGTATTCAGTGAGGCACATGGATGAGTCAGCCGCTGCTTGAAATAGATACTGCGGGCATGGCCTTGATCACACTTTTCACCAAATGAATCATTTATCAAAAACAAACACTGCTGCGGAAGAGCACAGCTTATTTTTCATCTCCTGGTTAAATTGATAAGACAGCCTATGGAAAAATTCAGCAAGCGTATATAAACAAAGTGTGTGTGTGTGTGTTTGTGTGTCAACAGCGTTTGCGGCAACATTGGCAAGGACCACTCAGCATTGTTCCCTGCAGCTTTGTGTTTGTGTGTATTTGTGTGAATTAAGAGGTTGAGAGCGAACATTTTGGCCTGGTTATGTTTGCAGAAGGGCAATCAGGCTTGATGCCCAAAACCAGTCGGTGGAGCCAACAGCTCTGGGTAAATATGCAAGTCGTGCGTCTGTGTGCACGCACAAACACACATACGGACACACATACTGGCACACAAAAGACACACACACACACACACAGAGTTAATGGCATAATGCATATGATGCAAACACACAAACACAAATCCTTGTTTTCTTTCTCTGGCTCTCTTTGAAATGCCCTCTCACAAACACAGATGCACTCCCTCACACTCCCCCTCCACACAGAAAATCATCATTTGTCCTGTTTAAGAAACAGGTTGCCTATTCATCTCTCAGTTCATTTCAGTGCCGAATGGCCATGTGCGTGAAAGAGGCCTGAATAAAAGGCGATCTCGAGGAGCCTGATTCAGGATTAATCTGCCGGCGCTCAGCAGTCTTCAGAGGCTGTAATGCTTTGACTCCTATAGACTGCAGGAGGGCTGGAGGGGAGCACTTTAAATGCTAATGGGCCTTTATGATAATACATCACAATACAATGCAGAATCAGACTCTGCATCACAGATCAATCCCACTAAAAGCCCAAAAGTCCCCATCGTCCTGAGCCCTCTCCTCCCAGATCCAGCAGCTGAACTCATGATAATCCCACACAAGGCATATTACATACAAACATACGTGAAGAATAGACAGTGAGGGCAAGAATAAAATGGAAGGAGTGAAGATGTGGGGTTATATTTTATGAAAAAGCCAGTTCCCCACTCAAGGTGTGTAATCCTCTCGCAGGCTGAGTTGATACTCTCAGTTGTTTCCGGAGCAAAATTCTGCTTGAGCCGCCAGCCTGCCAATGCAGCAGACGCCTGGGGGGAATCACTGATCTGACTCTGTTGTTCATATGACGGGTGTTTGCCATGATGGCAGAACATCTCTCCTCCCTTTTCTCCCTCTCTCACCCTCTCCCTCCCCCATCCCTCGCCTCCCTTTCTCCTAAAATGGGACACTGGGAGGTGGGTATAATCAGGATTACTCTGCACAAACCAGCCACATACACACACGCAGATGTGCACAAATATATATATATATATATATACACCCATAAATGAAGAAATCTATTTGTATGCTTGTACACAGTCATGAAGGTGGTTGATCAGCACACGAACACACAAAAAGACTAACACACATTACTGCAGTGATGAGAATCTCTCGCCCACCAGAGGTGTTTCCAACATGCAGAACTGCAGATATTCACGTCTCCTGAAGGCGGAACACAACACATCTGCAGCGTCCGTGGAAAAGAGCAGTTTGGGTGAAATGGGGATGGGGTGGGTTTGGAGGTGGGGGGGGAGCGGCAGAGAGCCTGTAAAAATGCAAAGAGAGTAGCAGAGAGAGAGAGAGAGAGAGAGAGAGAGAGTCCGGATAGACAGTCAGGGTCAGGCAGAATAGATGGCTGAGAAAATGAAAGAATGAATAAAACAAGAGCGAAGAAATTAGAAACGGACATAGCTGTGGGCCAAAGAGGCGGCAGCTTGGGTTAAAGACAGAAAGATATAGTGGGGAAAAGAGGAGGGAGGAGAAAGATGAGTATGGAATAGGAATTGGAAGGGTAGTGTGATGACTGCCAAGTCACAAAAAAAGAAAGAGCACCCTGACCATAACCTACCACAGCTCCTGTCCATTAGGCCGCCTATAGAGCAGCAGCCCATATCCTGTGGCCAACCACAAGCCCCTCACCCTGTACAACACTGCTATTAGTGTCGGTCAACCATCATACAGAATGATGAGATGAAACGCATCAGGGGATGAAAAGACTTTTCAGTAGACGGGTTCGGTCGGTAATGGAAAAACTCCTTTCTGCTTCAGTTGGTGGACCTTTTCTCCCTCGAACCGAGGCTGCCCAAAGACAACTTTAGCCGACATTTGTGCAAAGCCTAAGGTAGATTTTAGTGGTGTATAGCTTTAGTTGAATAGAGTCAAATATAAGGAATGGAGCTAAAAACTGGGTCAAGTGCCTAGAATTAAATGTGCCCTTATTTTTCTGGATATATGCTTTAAATGTGTTAAATTCCTGTTGTGAGATGCTAATAGCGAACCAACGCTAAGGTTTACGCTTTGAAGAAATCTGTGAACATGTTTAGAATCATATTACAGTGATAATGTAACACAAATTTGTTAATATCTGATTCAAAACTCTGACTCCTGTGTCTCTATGGTAACACACATGATGGTACATTTATAATTCCATTGTCAAATACATATTGTGATAAAGACTCATGTAAAAAACTATTGTCAATTTTCTAGAATGGATTGAATGACCGTTAAGCATCTGTTTTCTGGTAAATCCAGGTAATTTAATATGTAAATTAAATTGTATTTCATTACATTTATGAAAAAAATCATTCATTTCTAGTTTATCTTTGCAAACCACTGTGCCCAGTGATATTAAAGGACAGCTGACACCATATGGAAAAATCTGATGGCTTATAAACACTACATCAGTTAGTAAAGTACTTCTGCTACAGTGTGTATCAGGCCCAAGGCCACGAAGGGTATTAAAGGAGCTTAGCCCCCTCTTTTGCCCCCTCTTTACCCCCCGTCGCTCTATGTATATTGATAGAAGAAAAATAGCAAATAGAAAAAAAAATGGCCAAAATACATGTGACTTTTGCTTCACTGTGGTTTCAGAACCACGGACAGCTCTAGTGGTTGAGTGTAGGGTGTGTGTGTGTATCGAAGCTCTTTACCCAGCTTGGTTGTTTATAATTTTAAGGTTCACGTGAAACACAGTAGAATGAGGATGGACACCAGAAAATGGTTTAGTAAGAATAAATAAAACACGCCAAAGTGCCCAGCCAATGCCAGTAGTCCCAGCAGCAGCAATGATGTTGCCAAGGCCAACATCAAACTAGCTTCCCCGGCGGCGGCCCCACAAACGGGGTCAGAGTGGGTCCACTTTCCAACGGTCCCAACAGTAAGCCTGTGCATCCTTGTTCAAAATGACACTGTTATGGCTGGTAATGCTCTGATTGTGGCCGGTGCTGCGCATCAAATATTGCTGTCATTCATTGCAGTCCAATAATCTGTTGACTGGACGGAACACATCGTCTGATTCGGAAAAAATCAAAGGCAGATGAATTCATTGTCACCGAGGGGAGAGAGACGTCATGCTACACTGATCTCAGCAGGAGAAAAGTTTACACAAACCGGAACAGACACACATGGCCACACACACTGCGAGGCTCGCCCTCGAGGTGTAGCTTATGTGGTAATGTGCTTTAGATTGGGGCTGTGTGTGCAGGGATGATGGGCCGGGTAACAGATGGACAAGAGTCTATTCCCTGGGCTACCAGCCTTCTGCTTACAACACAGCCCTGCCAACTCCACAATCCTCATCCATCTCCCGCACTTCTGCACCCCTCCACCGCTCCCACGAACATCCCTTTCTATCTCTATTGTTTCATTCCATCCTGCTGTGTTACCCAACATGCTCTCACCTCCTCAGCCTCCATCATACCTCTCCTCACCTCCTCTCAACCTCTGTCTCCTCCCTCTCAATCTCTTCCTCAATTTCCCCTGGCAGAATTGGGTTGTCTGCCAAACCGAGACCTAATCCCCCTGATTTTCATGTAGTAACAGCCCGAACAGCCATCCCTCTATTTCTTCGTCCTGTCGTGCTTTGCTGGGCGAATAGCCAGTGCTCAGATCCCATGCTGCTTGCAGCCACGCTCTGTGACTTTAGTTCATAGCATGTTGGAGCACCACATTAGATACGTTTCCTTCCAAGGAGACAGTGTATATTTGATTAACACCCTGACTCTGGCAAGAAAGCTCAGTGATTGCAGAGAGCTGGGACGCTGAACTACCCGTTAGCTAGCACACTGGCTGGCACTCTCTGTGGCCGGATCACACTCTACTGCACTCAGAGGGACTATAAAAAGAACAGTTTGCTGCAGCCCGCTGTGCAGGCAGGGTGTGGCTCGGCTCTGTTGTCACATCTACAACCTTAGTCCCAGGCAACCGGAGCAACAACATCCGAAGCCAGGTGAGTGCTCACGTGAACAAGGATGGAGATAGATGGGGGTGTGTACGGTCCTGTGTGTGGTTCTGTGCCTCACCTCTAATAATGGCCAGCTTTGCAGTGACGGACACCTCTCCTTCACTGTTGCGTGCCACACACTCGTAGATGTTCTCATCCCGGGGAGCTCTAAGCGGTTGGATCCTCAGCACGGCGCCCGCACCCTCGTCAAACTCTACGGTCTGGACAACCACAGGACCACAGGCAAACACAGAAATAAATCAGTCACAGCAGAGAGAACACATTGATCACCATCAGAACTGTCATCTGTCACACCATGTCCATTATACTGTAATTGTATGACAATAATTATAGTTATATAAAGCTTAAACGCCAGCTTCACCTGCTCTGCTGTACATAAAATTAGGGGTCAGGCTCATATCTAGAAGTACCTGTACATATGATCCAGGAGCAGGCAGCGCGCTAGTGTCTGTCACACACACTTCAGCAGGGAAGAAACTTACCAACAGTGGAGGTTGTATCCTTCGGCTGAAATTCAGTATCTTTAAGCATTAAGTCACACTCCTGCATCAATATACAGTCAGCATGCAGGCTTCTAATGTGAGGTATTAGCCTCTTTGGTGGCATTTAGCTTTGAGTGATATGTGCTTTTAATATAATGTTAAATATGATGCAATCAAATTGTTATGTGTCAGTTTTGTGAAATTCTGACACATGACAATGTTTCTGTGAAATTCTGCTATCGTGAACGATTAAATTAAAAACATTTTGAAATGTGTGCTATTATTAGTTGGGTCTCAATTCAGGAACAGGTTCCTTTGTAGGCTGCATTTGAAACTACAGCGGTGCAACTAGGCTTTCACATTTTGAAGGCTCCTCCAAATGCAGCCGGCAAATGCGTCATATCGTTCCCGAGCAACGAAGGCTCCAAATGGGTGGATCCTTCTTGGGCCAGCCTATCAAAGGATTCAATGAATCTTGGTAACAAACCCCTGACAAGGACATAACAGCACCTGCAAGCGAAGACACTTCTGATGCTTACACTTTTACTAACAGCCTTCAGTTCAACCAAACAGCTAACGGAACACAAAGGGGCATTGAAAGTTTTTCTTCATGTCCAACTGCTATGCTGTTGCTAGGCAACGGCGGTGAGGGCGGTACAAGCTGATGCAGATCACGGAAATCGTCTGTAGACCAGACCAGTCCAGAATTGGGACACAGCTTGGATGTTAAAGAAATAATTAAACATCTGTTAACACTTATTTTCTTTCCCACAGAAAAGACTGTTAACTTTCAAATGTCTACTTTCACTATATAACTAGCTCTGGGAAATACTTATTGGATCCTAATTGTAGAAAATCTGGCACGTTTAGGGGACCACTATTAGGGGGAGCAATTTGGTGCAGTTCCAAATAAAGATCCTGATCTTGTGGATTTATTCATGGTTTCCTAAGGGGACTGTTGGGCCTTGGCAGAAGTGTGTGCTCTACTGAGTGTCATTCTAGTTTTCACAAAAAGTAAAAAAAATTCTTTAAGGATAAAGGGTTTAGCACATCTGGAAAACACAATTTGTATAAAAAAACAATAACTAATTTAGCAAGTAATAGGATAAACATAGTAATTAGTATTGTATAATTACATGTATTAATATATCTGTATTACTGGATATATATGTCTGTATTTGTCATGCTGCTACAGTAGGAGTTGACGGCGGTGCACTGTGACAACCACCTCGATACGCTGAGAGTTGACCTTCTTGCCCTTCTTGTTCCAGTAGACGTTAGGCTTGGGATTGCCGGAAGCCTGGCACACAAATGAGGCCACACCCCCTGACACTCCGATCTGGTCGGTGGGAATCTTGGTGAACTTTGGGGGAGCTGAGAGACAGAGAGGGGGAGTGATGGGAAAGCACAGAGAAAAATAATCAAAATTCAAGCTTGAAAATTGACACCCTTATGCCGAGAGGACATCCACCTGATATAGCCCCCCCCCCCCCCCCCCCATGCTGACCACGCCCCATTTCCCTGTCAGGGACTGGTCAGACTGACTCGTGTCCTGATGGCTATGTGCTGTGCTTACTTCCTGGGTATCATCTAGAGGACATACTGAAGGACTTCCTGTGGGTCATAAATAAAAGATGGGGTTGGGCTTCACAGGAACATCTCTCTCTCCCTCTCTCTCTCTCCCTCTCTCTCTCTCTCTCTCTCTATCTCTCTCTCTCTCCCTCCCCCTCTCTCTCTCCCTCTCTCACCCTCTCTCTCTCTCTCTCTCTCTCCCTCTCTGTGAGTCTCTGTATTTCTTTATTTGCCTCCTCCATGGGCGGACCACCCTCGTCCTGCTCGCAGCACAGGCTGTCATGACACATGAGTGTTTCACAGGTAGGAGAAGTGTTGGCTGCGGATTCACAGCACATAACTGGTTTAAATGTATTAATAACAAAGGTGTCATTTTTCTGCCTGCACACTCTAACACCTATGTGGGGATTTGCACTTGCAGATTCGAACGATCGTTCCATTATTCTAATATACAATGCATATATCATCATCTTAATTTCCAGTCTCGAGGGGAACGCATTCTACCCTGCGTCTGATGTCAGGTGTACAGGTGCAGCAGTTGCCCTGTGTAAGAAAACAGCAATTTCCAAGTCCAATATTGAGCCCACAGAAGTGAACCTATATTTTTCACAGTGCCTGAGTCAGATCAATCACACAACTTCATGCACCCACCCCTCTGCTATCTGTCTGTGGCCTGTTGCCATGGTGCCCAGTTTAACTCCTCCTCAGCTACAGAATAGCTGCGATCCATCTGGGTGAAGTCAGGATGACCCTTCCCATAGCAACCTGGATCCCTCCTCCCACTTCCCCCTATGTCTGGGTGGGTGAGGTCCTGCTGTGTTGATTCACTTACACTTTGAAGACTGAACAGTAACAAAAAGGAGAGAGACGAAGAAAAAATAACAGCTTACCAAATAATCACTAGCAAATTCTAAAGTCTGTGTGCACATCCTCCCCATTCCTGCTGCTTTCACTGGTTAACAGCTGCACAGACCCCATTCCACTATCTGCACCATGGCTTGACAGTAACTGGGGAAACACTGTGTCAAAAGAGTGCTCCTGTGCCTGCTGCACTGTGGTGTGCCTCTAAAAGACCCACTCTGAATGTCATAAATAAAGTGGTTTCATTTTATGCTTGTCATAATCCTCCACAGAAAGAAGCAAGAAATGGTACAGAATAGTCAATCAGAGCAAATTTATACTTCCCATTTTAGGGCTCAAGAGCAGCATATTTCCTGCCTGGTAGACTCGTAGAGAGGCAGAATGAGAATTGAGCAAATTGAGCATTTCCCCCCCGCCAACAATTTGAGTATATGAACGATCCAAAAGCCCACAAATGAAAGAAATAGCGTAGCTAGCTTCTCCTGGCTGTGGGATTATGAATAAATTCTGAGTGCTTCTTCGTGAACATGGGTTTCAGTGGCTTTACGTTGAGTCCAAAATGTTTTTTCTGTGTTCTCTTAAATGCGCCTCAACGCCAGTCCTCGTGTTAAACTGACCCCACTGGCAGTGTTACAACTTAAGCCTCTTGTGAAAGCCCGGGAAAAGCCCTGCAAGGCACCGACTCTGGGTGGATTTGCACTGAACAGAAACTTGTTATCATCCGAAGGGTTCGAGAGAGCCTCCTGGAAAATGAGGGAGTAATGGGGAGCTCTGTTTCTTTAATGGTGGGTTTCACCGGACCATCAAGGTCTGTAGCATTGATCTCCCACTTGTCTGTTTTTAATGAAACCGTTGTGTAACCTGTAATCATCGAACTGACTGACTGCTGCCGCACTCTTAGCTTTGACTGACTGGCTGTGTAATAGTGTGGTGAGCGTGTCATGTGAAAGAAAAGCATTTGAACCCTGAGGTTTGCTTCAGGTCAGGCTAAAAAAGAAACACGAGTTTAATTTGTCCTTTCGGGAAAAGTTCTTCTGGGGGAAATTAGTGTAAGTGCATTACATTCTGCCTCGAAAGAATTTACTTTTGGCAAAGATATTAAGTGCAACCAGCTGTGGTCTGACACGCCTTTGAGCCACTTTTAATAATGCATCTCTTCCTGTTTGTGTGTATTCACTGTCAGATCTGTTTACATCTCTCGGCCAAATTTGTGCAACAGAAATCATCTGTGATACAAAGATAATGGACAGAGTTGTGGGCGCATGTGGGGGTGCATGCAGGAAGAAAGATTGTGCGCCCGAAATCTGAAGAATTAAAAGATTCCTGACCTCATTTTCATGGTTCTGCTTTTGTTTGTGTTTAACTTTAGCATCGAGCTCACCTTTAAGGATTATTTGTCCCCTGCTTTAATGTCAACTTTTTTTGCCTTAATAAAAACTAATTTAGAAACAGTTTGCCAAAAAAATGGTCTGTCATAAAGCATTTACTGTCGAGATGACATTTTATTTCCTATTAATTCCTGTTAATCTTCACTCCCTGTAACGCTCCTATTTTCCATGTGCATTAATCATTGAGCTCTTTCATCTTAGCAGGAGAAACTGTGAATATGATGAATGTTTGCAACCAAAATTCTGCAAGGATATGACTCCCATTAGGGAAGAAATTACAAAATACATTCATCTCTGGTGAAGGGAAAATTTGAATTGTCGATTTGGAGTAGATTTTAAACCTATCACCTGCTACACATATTGTGCATGGAAGAAAAGAAAGCAACTCAGTGGGATTTTTTGTCTGTTTTTCTTTACTGTGACCGGAGAGAAATGGAAAAGGAGGCATTATTTGTTTTGCATAAATACACAGCAGGAGGTCAAGCGGCAGAGATCTTCAATCCCAGCACATTTCAACAGAAAGTTGTTGTGTAATTTGACCTCTTCAATGACTTGTTGATATTTCAAATATGACGTAAATCTTCTCAAAAGATCATGGCCTCAATTTGGTTACATAAATGGAAAATGAAAAATACATCAGACAACTCCCAGTTTCTAACAGCGGGAAGTGCTATCTGCACCTCTAGCCTGTATCACGCTTTCAGAAATATTTACAGAGAAATGACAGCTGAGTGTGTCTGAGCATGTGTGTGTGTGTGTGTGTGTGTGTGTGTGTGTGTGTGTGTGTGTGTGTGTGTGTGCGTGTATGTGTGTGTGTTTGTGTTTGTGTGTGTTATTGCCGCTGAGGCAAGAAATCTGTGGAAATGTTGTAATCAAGGAGATGATGAGGAACATGCTGATGGGACTTCTCCACTTAGCAGAACATATTAACAACGCCACGGTCCAGACCTGACAAAGTGACAAGCCTGGACGCGCACACACACACACACACACACACACACACACACACACACACACACACACACACACACACACACACACACACACACACACACACACACACACACACACACACACACACACACACACACACACACACACACACTGTCACATGTATTCACACCTTTGTACATCACATCTACTGCTGACAATAAAACAGCTGTCATTCAACTGGAAAGAGAGAGAGAAGAAAGGAAACAAAGATAACCTGATTTATAAATTATAGATAGACAGTTAGATAGATAGATAGTTAGTTAGTTAGTTAGTTAGTTAGTTAGTTAGTTAGTTAGTTAGTTAGTTAGTTAGTTAGTTAGTTAGTTAGTTAGTTAGATAGATAGATAGATAGATAGATAGATAGATAGATAGATAGATAGATAGATAGATGGGTGGGTGGGTGGGTGGGTGGGTGGGTGGGTGGGTGGGTGGGTGGATGGATGGATAGATAGATAGATAGATAGATAGATAGATAGATAGATAGATAGATAGATAGATAGATAGATAGATAGATAGATAGATAGATAGATAGATAGATAGATAGATAGATAGATAGATAGATAGATAGATAGATAGATAGATAGATAGATAGATAGATAGATAGATAGATAGATAGATAGATAGATAGATAGATAGATAGATAGATAGATAGATATACATTCAGACAGACAGACAGACAGACAGACAGACAGACAGACAGACAGACATTCAGATAGACAGACAGACAGACAGACAGACAGACAGACAGACAGACAGACAGACAGACAGACAGACAGACAGACAGACAGACAGACAGACAGACAGACAGACAGACAGACAGACAGACAGACAGACAGACAGACAGACAGACAGACAGACAGACAGACAGACAGACAGACAGACAGACAGACAGACAGACAGACAGACAGACAGACAGACAGACAGACAGACAGACAGACAGACAGACAGACAGACAGACAGACAGACAGACAGACAGACAGACAGACAGACAGACAGACAGACAGACAGACAGACAGACAGACAGACAGACAGACAGACAGACAGACAGACAGACAGACAGACAGACAGACAGACAGACAGACAGACAGACTCATAAACAGATAGATAGATAGATAGACACCTACCCAGTGGTCCACAGACGCTGCTCAGGGGGCTGGTTATCAGGATCATCGACAGCAGCAGCATACACAGGGGAGAGGGGCTAAGGCTGAGCCCCAGGATAGGCCTCCTGGACTGGGCCAGAGCGCCACCTGTCCTGGGCAGAGGCATGACAGGCACCGCTGTGGGCGGGTCGGAGATGACGGACACTCAGGTAGGGCTTCACTCAGCAGGGATAGGCACTCTGCAGACACAGAGAAAAAAAACACGAAGGTCAGCTAATACGCAAGAAAGCCACATTTCCTTCCATCCCTCTGATTCATCGTTCTTTATTTAGAGTGGCTGCTGAAATGTCAATGCACCATGAGGGGGGGAGACGGGAAAACATACAACGAGCCATACAGATGTGGAGGATGTGTCCCAATGAAGAAAATTAAAAGACAAATTCATGCTAATGCAGGATTAAGTCTTTTGATTTCGCCGGCGCACTTCTAACTTGGGATTAGCAGCTCAAGTAGGCCAGCTCTGACTGAACTAATACCAGAACAATAGAGCCACTGCTCAACAACTAAGACAAGAAACAGACCAAAATAGTTTTCAGCGTACTGCCTCTGTATTAATAAGTCTCTTTTTCTAGCGAGCCGTGAAATGAGCTGCAATGATACATTTTTAAGAGGTTATTTTTTTCCTCTTTTCTTTTTTTCCCCCCCTTCTCTCAGACATCCTAATAATTTCCGTTTCAGCTCTGGCCTAATTCCTTCTCAACGTGGAGTATTTCGCTGCTCTGGTGGCACATAAAATTGTTAATGCAATAAGAGAGCGCCGGAGTGATGAAAAACACGAAGACAAAGAGGATTGAGGGGTCGGCGGCAGACGCGGCTGAATTCAATAACCCACCAATGTATCAGAAACTGCGCTTTTAATAGATATTCACCCTCTGGTTAATCCCTCGCCTTGGGGGAGCGAGAGGGGGGGGGGAAAGAGGGGGGGGGGGGGCGGGAGGTGGGTCTCCATCAGTGTTTTTTTTGTTCTCTTTTCCTCAAGCCATCGGCACATGTGGACGTCGGAACATAATTCAGCTCTGTCTGCTTACGGAGATTTAGACAAGCTGTGCCGAAGCGCCCTTCTGTCTGGGAGTCAATAACTCCTCAGTGCTATAGAGTTGTGCCGACCTCCCGCCCCCCAACCCCCCCCCCCTTCGGCCCGATGTGTCGGAGCGCAGGTGGGGAGGCCCAATGAGAAAGGCGCCTTTGTTAACCTGTACATACATCAAACTCACGCACGTCTCCGGGCCACGGGATAACATACATACGCTCTCGGAGGCAGACACAGAACGTATTGACAGGTGACGGCGCACAATGTGATCGCCACATAAATATTCGGGAAAACGCCCATGAGCCCACTAGGGAATCGGCAGGAACCTCCCGATACGGTTTTATCACGATACTTAGGTGGCGATACGATATGTATTGCGATTCTGTGGGTATTGCGATTCTGTAAGTATTGTGATTCGATATTACGATTTCCTGGGATTTCTTTTGGTTATTTTTTTTTTTTTAAATACTGCACCATGGAAAAATGTTGAATCATACCTTCAAATACAACACAGTCAAATTAACTTAGAGCTTTACAAGTTTTATTTCAAATATTAACATTAACCTAATGACTGCCGGGCAGCCAATAGAGAAAATAAATAAAAATGTTCCCTATTATTGTAAAGCCCCTGTCAACTGCACACAAACTGACAGATTAAGAAATGTATGCCACTTAGGCTACTTTTAAACAATAAATAAAAGGTAAATTAAATAGAATGAAATAAACAAAAAAGAAACAAAAAGTAGGCTATTGTTGTTTGCATGTAGGCGATACAAAGCTAGTGCTTGGGTATGTTTAGATTCTTGTGCAAAAACAAGAGCTGGTCAACATGCTCTGGGGTGTTGTTGCTCCCCCCATATACCCCCACCCCCCGTATAAACCAATAAGTATGTTTAAAAAATCAATTTGGGAGGCAGCATGGCGATTTAAAATCGTCATTCACAAGAATCGCGATTTGTAACTGAATCGATGTTTTCCCCCATCCCTAGAGCCCACGCATGGCCTGACACCCCCGATGCACTGGCAGCGGTGGAGTAGCGGCGATGGGGCCAAACGCTCGGCCGACTTTACTAAATGAAAGAGGCATTTCTGGTGAGCTACATATTCAAAGACTCCTCCAACCACTTATTGAGCTAATGACCTGTTCAAACACATTACTGTCTGCCAGCCCCGACACTAAAAATAGCTCATCTGAAAAACACGCCTGTCTATCTGATCCGGGCTTCTTTTCTCCTCGCCACTCTGCCCTCGTCTTATCTGACGACGCGTAATAGACGTCGAATAGAAAAGCTTTCAGCGTCCCCTTTTTCAATTGAACAATGCGATAAGAAAAAATCTGATCAGCGCTCATTCAAGCACCATTGGCAGCATGTTAAGTAAATTCTCCTCTTACGGAAACTCAATTTGCCGCCGTTAATCTAACTAGGGCTCCTGCTCTGCGTGGAGCCACACAGCCACTGAAACATTAGGCACTGCTCCTCGCGTGTTGCAGCGTCTGCTTCCTCCGTCCTGCGAGCTGGATTCACCGAGGCCTTCCTATCTCCCTGCGAACTCAGTCTAACCCTTTCTCTCATTCTCAGTTTATCCTGCCCTCCCCTGTTTCTCACCTGCTGACAGAGCCCTCTCTTCCCAACCTCTACTCCACTCTCCTCATCCTCCACCTAATCCTTAATCTTACCCTCATCTCACTCCTGCATTAGTCTCCCTATTCCTCGAAATCTCCTCTTCTTTCATCCCCTTCCTCCCCTCTTCTCTCCACTTTCCTCCTCGTCCCCCTCGTTAACCTCTCCTCTCTCGACGCCATCTCTTCTCCATGGCGCCCTATCGTTCATCTCCAACTCCGTCTATTCTCACTCTAAAACGCTGCTTGTATCCAAATCCTCTTCCTCTCCCCAGCTGCCCTGCACCGGCTGCTCCAGCTGTTGCTGGTCCATTGACACAGTTCAAACAAAAGGGCTTAGAGCATCCTACAGCTGTGAGCGCTGAGGGACCGAGCCAAAACAGACAGGCACAGAGGCGGCAGCGGTACACCAGCTATAGGCCAGTCTGGGCATGTCTGTGCTCGTGCTATTGACGTCCCTCTTCTCACGACACCTAGATTGCAGCCCACCATGCACTTTGCTTGTCAGAGGGAAGAATGTAATTAAAAGGTGATCATGGACTGATGGCACCGGGGATATTCTCATGACTCAGGCCTACACAGCCCCCTCGTAGATATCACAACCTGCTCTCCCTAATCATCTGGCTCAGCATCCAGAGGGAAGACAGCAGGCGTTGGTCTTATTACCTTTTCACCGCGACAACACAGATGGTCAGCCAGACAGAGAGATTGATGGGGACGTGTGCGCTATTTATCGCGGGGAAGCAGATAATGACACCATAGCTCAGGTGGTGAAATGTACACCGGTTATTGTGTTCCATCAGGATGATGAAATAACGTTGTTTAGGTGGCACCTAACCTGCCCCTGCTGAGCCGGGGCCCTCGGAAGATGACATGCTTTGTTTTTCTCACCTATCATAGACACAACCCCCCCCTCTCACACACACACACACACACACACACACACACACACACACACACACACACACACACACACACATTTCTACCCATGATGCCTTTTGCCACAAGTGGATTGAGATGGTCTCACAAGGCCTGTCTCCATGACAACCTGCTCTGAGCGCTCACAGAAAGATCAGATCTGTTTCCTGCGGCACCATGCTAGCCGAGAGATAGCACACCTGATAGGAGCTCGAGCTCTTTCTCTTTCTTTTAGTTTTATTCGGAGCGAGAATCTAAGTATTGCATGGGTGTCAGGAAGCTTGGAAAAAACATAGATGCTATTTTGGGGGGGGAATTTATTGAAGGCATTTTTTTTTCAATGCACCACAAAACTTTTTAGGGCTTGAACCATCCATTGTTACTCACTGGTGATTCTAAACTTGTGCTCTACGCTAATATTTTTCAAAACACAAAAATAACCTTGTCTTGAATTATGCATGGTTTTGTGCGGCAACTTGGAGAAGAAAAGTTTGGAGTGGGCGCTCTGCACTAGTCGGATGCGAGAGGAGGATGGGACTGATATTACCTCATGTTTTCTATGACCCTACACCCTGTAGGCAAATGATGCTCACAAATGCATGAACACCCACAGGAACGACCACACACACACACACACACACACACACACACACACACACACACACACACACACACACACACACACACACACACACACACACACACACACACACACACACACACACACACACACACACACACACACACACACACACACACACACACACACACACAAAAAACGCAAATAAAAATGACAGATGGCAAAACATCATGGGGGAGATTGGCACTCACTCGCTCACACTTCCCTTCACTCTCTCTTAGACACGCAGCCCACAGACACACAAATATGTGGACACACATAAAAGCACACACATATATACGCACACACGTCGAGGATCAGAGGCGCAGGATGAAGCGCGGCTTACTGCAGGCATGAGCTGCGCCGCCCTGGTTACATTTTTAGCATTGGAAATAAAATATCTGAGGCTCCTCTCTAACAAGAAAACACACCTGTCACTCAAATACGGTGATTCTTTGCCCTGAATATAAATGAATGTAGAGACTCGGCAGTCTCAGGTAAATCTCTGGGAGACTTGCCTAATGCTGGAGGATGCTGAAACCAGGACAGCCCAGTGCTACACACCTCCTAAAAGTGGGACACGATGGGAAGTATTGACGAATAGCAATACAATTTCCAACCAGAGGCGACAATTTTCATCACTGGTGAGGAGCCATAAATAAGGTTTCCACTAGAATCTTAAACCGCACTTCTTAACGCAAATATGACTCATGGAGACAGTTAAATCACACCAAACCTGGAGGCACAATAGGAAAATCTGTAAATGTAATTATTGATAATGTGATGTTCTATTCAAGCAGTGTACTGCTGGAATAAAATGAAATCAACGACATGGATTCTATTATTATTCAACTAAAACATTCAGTTATTTATCCTGACTATTTAAATTTCAGTTCACGTCACTTAATATTTTATCTGTTGAGGGACTGTTGTTAAGACAAAAAAGGGCATCTTAAAACATCACTCTGGTTTATTGTGGTTTGCATTTTATATTCTTGAATAATTAAACTAAATAATGAGTGAAATTACTCATCAAACTTTCAATTATTAATTAAGTAAAAAAAATGGGAAATTTACCATAACATCATTTTAATAAACTGTTTCCTTATGAAATCATTAATCGCCCCATTCTTAACTGTGTCTGTTTTAAGTACTTTGCTGTTTTCACACTGCCATCTTGGCCTGGTCTCTTAAATTCAACTTAAATATATAATAATAATCATGCAAAAATGATCTGCGGCTTTATTAAATTCAGAAAATAGTCTTTTGTATGCTTATGTTTTATAAAATGTATAATTGTTTCATTTTTGAAAATACAATAGTACTTTAATTACATCTTGGATTTCATTATTTCTATTTATTTGTTCCTCCAGCCTCTGTGTTTTAGGCTACAATGGTCAATGATGCTAACTCTGTAATTGTGTTGACAATGTGCTGAATTTTTAATTTGCATATTGCAAAGATCTATGTTTTGACAAGTTTATGTATAGTAGGCATTCAACTCAAATCTCTCATACATGTATTTATCATACCCGCGTCACCTGAGCTTTAGTGGGGTAATGTGGTTTTCAGAAGATAGTGAAATAATGATATCCAAAACATAATAATAGCTTTCTTGGGATGATGAAGAAACCGAATTAAAAAATTTTATCCACCCACGTTGTCTCTCTGGATTTCTCTGGCAGGGAGAGTGGGTTTTGCTTGAGGACCCAATTTAATTAACTGATCACCTGCAGTTAAAAGGGTAGAAGACGCACACTAATAAGAATTTAAAACTTTTTTTTATGTAAGAGTTCAATTTCCTTAACACTCATTTCAGTCACGTTAACAGCAACAACAACTTCCTCGTTCTCTGCCCCCTCTGTCCAATCCAAGCCAACATCAAAGCCTCAATGAAATACACAGCAGCATGACTGTTATATATGACGACTGAAGCTGTTAGATCACTGTTGCCCCCATTTTTTAAATTCTGGATGTGCTTCAGGTTTTGCTCGGCACAACTCCATCTCAAAGCCAAGACAGCACATGGATTCGTGATGAGGAACAAAGGGAGGAGAGAGAGAGAGAGAGAGAGAGAGAGAGAGAGAGAGAGAGAGAGAGAGAGAGAGAGAGAGAGAGAGAGAGAGAGAGAGAGAGAGAGAAGCGTGACTGAAACCGTCTCCTGGCCCAGTGCTAAAATAACCAAACTAACTTTCACTTTGACCTCAGTCTCTGCATGTCTAGGACAAAGCAGAGCTGTAGCAGCCTGACAATGGTGCGGTAAATGTACACCCACGCATCTTAAAGGGGCCCCAAGGTCGAGGAAACCACAACAACAGGAGGAAAAAGGCATCGGGTAATGGATGCACCGGCTTCACAAGAGCCCGGCAACAGCTGGACTGGCTCCCGGTAAGCAGGAAGTAAATTACCAAATGAAATAAAAGTACATATAGAGCAGATTATCAGAAGGGGTCAGAACAAGGAGAAAACAAGTGTTTATGGGATTAGTGAAGCTGATCTGTTAACAGGAAGCTTTGTTAGTGCTGCAGGAATGAAACAGTAAATCTAACATTTTCTTTAAATGGATATTAAGAGACTCAAAATACCTGTTATATATACACCGTGTTGCTCTATATAAGTTTCATTAAATTGAATAACACAGGGTTATTCTTAACTTTTGCTCCTTCAATCAGTCATTAATGTAGTGCCACTGAGTTTAACTAAGGTTCAAATGTTACACAAAGGGATTTGAGTATTATATTGTGAAGGGATAGCAAAGCATTACACAGCTGTAAAATATTTCTTTGAAAAAACAAGAGCCAACAGAGCCAAATAAACCTGCTTCCGCTACAATAGAGTGTAACACTGGCCGCTCACTTTGAGAACGCCTCTGGTTTCTGAAGGAAATTTCTCATTAATTCTCTCCATTGGAGTCTTAGGGAATCCTTGTAAAAAGAGTTTTAAGTGTGGGGCCAGCTACAAGATGACTCATGACCATTAAACATTTGATTTAGAGCGAAAAAGAACATTGGAAAAAAGAAAAAAGGTAACGGTACAAGTACATAGTTAAACTAAGGGTGAGGGAACTGCACATCCCATAAACCATTGCGAACACCCCATTTCAAGCGACTGGGAATAAAAAAGCGATATCATAAAAAGTTGTGGCTTCTACAGGTGCAAATAACGTAATTTCAAATTCTCTTAGCCTGTGGTAAGTCTACCTTGAAGGGCTGATAATCTATTCAAAATCTCTATTCAGTAAATTAATGAAACTATGCTTTTGAGCTCTTTAGCTGTTGAATGTTTTGTCCATTTAATATTGTTTGAACATAAGGTAAAGAGTCAAGGCCTAAGAGTCACTGTGAATGTGCCCATAATGCTTTAATATGTCTCGAATTTGCTTTAAAAGTGATTGATGTGCAACACTGATGGATGAAAACCTTGTAGCCTCAATTTCGACAATTTTCATGCTTTCAAATAAGTGGAGGGATTACTTGCTCCTCCATGAGCTGAGTCAAATTTTCAGCCCCTTAGGCGCATAAACCTCTTTCAAAGCCTTTAGGGAAATGCCAAAAACTGCGTCGTCATCTGGCTAAAACATCCCCGTTTTTTTTTCAACCTTCTTCTTGCAAAACAAAATCGACACTTTGCAGAATCTCGCCTCAGAGGTGAAGGTTTTCGCCCGACAACGGCAGACGAACAAGACGCGTGCATGTGCAACATGGAGACACCTACACAGCCCTCACTCAACGCAAACCACGGAACGCAGGGCTCGCAAAACACCCAAACACATGTCGTCATTTCTTCCAGCGACCTCTGTCTCACTGCTGCCTGCTCTTCAGAGGCGGCCCGTCTTCTGTGCAGCGGCTCATTACGCAGGCTGATGGTTGAGTCCTTGTCAACTCACTGTCCAATTAGCATATCTAAGGCTGGCTCACATCTGAGAGAACTGTATGTACATACTGATGTCTGCATAGCTGTGCAGACGCATGTACATCCCTGCATCCCTAATTGTTAAACAGCTCTGACAAAAAGGCATAAGGTAAATCATCCAATTACTAGAGCCGATACCAAAACCAAAAGGTGCTTCGTCACACACTCTTAGAACATTATTACTGATTTGATTTGTTAATATTTGCATTTATAAGGGCACAGTGTGTGGAGAAAATAAGAAGAAGAGGAGAAGAGAAAGGTATAAAATTATCAATATCTCAATAAAATGAATGACCAAGAGTCCATTGAGCAGAAAACACACACACACACACACACACACACACACACACACACAGTGCCAGTTGAGACACACCGCCAATTAATGAGCTTCTCCTGGAGCAGGACTAAGGCTCCCTGACAACAGAGAGCACCTTCATCTTCCTGGACGTCACTGTCATCATCCCGGCCATCATCATATTTCAGTTGGGCTTCATTAATGAGACATGCCAGCCATTTTTTCCTCCCCTGTATCAGCTGTTTAGCAAAACCTACACATCAGTCACCAGACAAAGTGCAGCGGATTGGAGGGCTTGTTGATAAGCTGACGGTGAGAGTGATAACAGCAGCCTGGAGAAACACAGCGCTTTGTTTTAATAACCCTGTATTGATCGATCAGTCATATACAAATATCCAGTGGGGATGTTATTTATGTAAGATGCGTTGAAGGTCTCGAAATTGATTGCTTTTGTTTACGGTTTACAGAATGAGTTTCATCCTGTGAGAGCACACGACATGCAGTTCACACAAACACACACCTGGTACATGTGTAGAGTTTCACCAGCACTGCTCTTTGCTGCTCACCATAACAAACTGCACGCTGTAATCTTTAAGGAAGCTTTAATTCATTCTTTGCTTATGCAAAATACCTCCGGTCCCTTTGGGGGCTGCTGGTGAATTTTCTGGAGACACATTGTTGTGTTTGCCCGGGATCCATCCCTCTCCTGTGTATTTGTGCTGCCATGGTATCACCTGTCTACTCATGGTCACATGATACCTCGTCCACTGAGAGCTAATTATCCCACAACTGCAACACTGCTCCGCAACACCAGTTAGATCTTCCACAGAAAATTAACTCCGACTGTTTGTTATTCAAAGAAGAACAATTTCAATCACAAGACTGTGGCCAAGAAAGTCGAGTACTGATAACGCACACGGTCACAAACTGAAAGAATTCATTATTCAATTGCACGAGTGATTTCTGAGGCTCTGCATGCTGGTGAACAAATCCTATTTGTGTGGCGCACAGGCGACCAGTCTCTGCAGTTCTGTCACTAACCAGCCATTGCACGACTTCCTGATGGAGATGAGATTTGTGACGCCAAATGAATTTCTCCTTGAGGGACGATAAAGTTGTGAATGGAATTGAAAACAGGAGTAATGGGGTAGAAAAACTGCATTTGTCCTCCGTCCCATTGCAGAAATCAGACGGCGAGGGTGTCTCTGTGTGCGAGGAGATGAAATGCTTGTCGAGGGTAACAGACTTGCGCATGGATGCTTCCCACCAATGACTGGCCATTACTTTCACCTCCCGACAAACAAATACTTCATCTAACCTGGCACCCTGTGCACTTCAGAGACAGGGTAATGATGAAATGCCACAAGCAAATGTGAGGCTGTATTCAGGAGCTGTGTCAACCACTCCCTGCATCTCCACAGACTGCACAATGTTCCCACTGACCCCTGAGGGACACCAATCTTCTGGCTTTCAAGTTTTCTATCAGTGGGCTGTGATGGGAAAGAGCGGTACGTTTCCTGCTGGACGTCGTGTCTTCTCCACCCTCTCGCTCCTTTGGAAGAGCAGAGTTGTTTTACTGATACAATACTGATGCTCTTTCACATGGCATTTGGAGTGACGCCATATCTGTCTTTTCTTTGCTTTTGGGTGTGGAGCACCTTTTTCAACAGGCCACTTTTAGATAGGTGGCCTTGGCATCCGGTCTGCTTGTGCTTTAGCATGTTGGCATGCTGACATTTACTACTTAGCAGTACACCCCATTTCCACAGTTTTGTTTTGTGTCTGTTATTCCGTTTCATATACTTTAGCTCAAATGCGTTTCTTTTATAGACGACTAGAGACACCGCTCGAGGAGAGGAATGAAGCAACGAAGCAACCTCTATTTATAGTCTGTCAAATAAGCGGAAATAAGGTTTACATATCAAGTGATAAAATGTATCTGTATTGTAAGATTAGTGGTTAACGCACATTATTCATGTGGAATATATCAACATCAATGTATGTATTGATATATATAAATAAACGTATATTATGTATATGATAATGACATTCAACCGCAGGTAATTTTTTAAAACAAAACTACATTAACTTAATATGTTTATATTTAGATATACAATCACACAGTTTTACTATCAACAATGTGAAACAACTGAACTAAATGGAATAGCCTCGCAACACATCAGAGATCACTGAGGTTGCCGTAGGAATCCATACGCTTCCAGGTGTCTTGCATATACACACTTTCTGCTATGTGGAAATGTGGCGTCAACACACAAGTAGCCTACAGTTTATGCTGATGGGACTAGTTTTGCAGGTATTTATCCACATTTGAGAGTATTTTATCGGATAAATTAAAAATGTTAAGTTCATCAGTACATTCAAATGTCACGCAATGCACGTTTGTATAACACAGATCTAAATAGCTCTGGATTGATAATCAGAGCTATTATAAATATGTACATGACAAGAACATAGATACAATTTTGCTGGCAGCATTATCATTCAAATGTATTCTTCTCATGAATAAAGCAATTCAATTAAAAATCTTGTTTTGCAAGGTCTTAATACTACTTAAGCGCAGTTCCGGTGGTAAATGAATTCATCCAATCCTCGATTTATGCACTAAAGTGGAGTTCTTATATTCCAAAGAATTTTAAATACTCGTCAAGTGCGCGGAGCTACATAAAATATTCTGGATATGAACCTTTATTATCAGCGGACTGTTCCCCTCATAGTGGATGCTGCCCACTTATCCTCCAACTTCTGATGAGGTAGTTTGTCTCATGCTTTGTCAGCCATCTTGTCAGTCAGCCCTATCCTCCTAATGACTCCTGTCAGTCAGGGATGTAACTGTCAAACCCAATCAATAGCTACACTTCCTCCTCCCATGATTGGATAATGAGCTGTGTACATCAACATGTTAAGCCATTTTCAGTGTGATCGTCAGCAGAAGGAAAAGCTCAACGCTTTTTTTCCTCTTTGCAGTCCACTGAAAATTTTCCGCAGAGGAGAGACTCAGTAAAAGTTTGGAGGAGGACAAAAGAATGAGTCGGCGGATGAGGGTTGACCAGAGGACAGCGAACGGGGGAAGCGATGCCCTCCTTTGCATTCGAGAGGAGAGGGGGGCTGGGGCGGGCGGGGGGGGGGCACGGCAGACATGTCTTCAGATGTGGCAGTTGTGATGAAAAGAGAGGCGAACGACTGAAGACAAGAGGTGGGGAAGAAAGGAAGCGAAGAGAGGTAGTGGAGGAGTGTGCATTATTCATCCCTGCTGACACATCAGAATCTCTGATTCATCATCTGCAGAAGGGCATCAGTCAAGTCACAACCTATCTCTTAGCCTTCACTCACATGCACACACGCAAACACTGACACATGACGGACACACACTCACACACGTGCAAATGAGCTGGCTGAGAAAAGGATAATTATAGGTCTGGTTTCCTACCGGGATCTTTAATAACAGACTCTGCAAAGGTAGTTTCCACTGATTGGTTGTGCACCATAAAGTACCTGAATAAATACTGTGTCTGTGGTTACTGAGGTTAACCTACAGCTGAGGACAACACTGATCAAACATTACAATACTGTGGGATACCATGACTAGAAGACCCAGCAGAGCACAAACCTCCACCGAGGCCCAAGTTTCTCTAAATTCAATCAAGCTGCACCAAATGTCACAGTCCCCTGGTTTTTCTTTCACCAAGACACATGAATTATTCCCTGGGAAAATAGTAAAAATGTTGAAAAATGTCCTATCTCTCTATGTTTAGGAAAGTGAAACGATATTCTGCCCCCAAATCTCGATACAAACCAATTGTATTAGGTTCTTTGCTGACCCGTAACACAGCATTCCACCAACTTTCATGGAAACCTGCTCAGTTTTGTGTGTGTGTAATCTTGCCTACAAACGAACAAACAACATATAAAATGGACAGGGGTGAAAACACAACCTCTTAGGAGGGGTTAACAAGGCTAAAAGGAGATATAACTGGGTTATAACTTAACTTATAATTTAAACGGGTATTTATTGTATACTTGAATGTATTTTTAGTCGCCTAAATTATCTTTAAATGCTATATTTTCTTATTCGTGAATTTAATTGGATGATCTTTTTCTCTTCATCGAACATAATAATATGACCCTCATCAATTTGAAACAAATTATATTTCAGTGGCAAGAGCATTGCACAAATATTTGTCTAATACAATGCATATTTCATGATACACACACTCAATATTTGTTGTGGCCCGTTTTGAGTTTTCGTCATTTGATGTATGATTAATTGTGGCACATTATGAATTCATATCAGTGAAACACAGCTGTGACCACGGTGTGGTTGTCCATAAACATCATAGAGTTTAGGGCTGACTAATGCGTTTGAAAGTGAGAAAGTGCAATGAACTGTGCGCCACAATACAACTTAAGTTCCTCATTTTTTTGCATTTTAATTAAAACGTTTGCTCAGAATAATGCACTAGCCACCAGAATTTGGCAAAGATGTATTGACATAATTAATTTATGTATGAAATTTAACAGTATGATCATAATTTCAAATACAATCAAACAATATATAAAAAGCCGATAAAAAATATGCAGATTCTTCTCGAAAGGCTCCCTGATTAAACAAAGACAAAATTTAAAATGTAATATTTTATCATAAATCCATATTGTCAAGGCAGCGGAACCCCTTCCCCTTGTTATGTTGCCCTCCTGAGGTTTCTTCCTTTCTTTCCATCAAAGACTCTCCTGCGTATCTCTCACTCAACAACAGGACCTGGAAACAACCCTGCCCGGCCCTAATGGCTTCATTCTGCATGCTGTATACACTGTGTTCAGCAGCCTCTGAATAAACAAGAACCGGAGCGGAGAAGACAAATGCTCGCTGTTTGGGAGGCTTGGAAAAGGTCAATTAATATCAATGCCGAGACAACAACAAAGTTTCTGTCTGCTTGTATCACAGGTGGCTACGCTCCCAGCATCAAAGTGGAATGTCTTGATGTTCTCCCTACTTCCAGCTGACTGGTGCAGCAAAGCTAATGCACTAGTGTGTATGTGCACGGAGATCCAGGCAAAATCCATGCATGGCCAGAACATGTGAACACAAAGAGGGGAAGCAGAGAGCGGAGCAGTTGGGGGTAGGCTGCTGTGAGAATCTGGGAGTAAGACTTCAACCAGGCCTTTGACGTGAAACCAAAGCTGCACCACTGGGACCACACGTCATCCGGCATATTTGAGTCTGGATGGATCTTACAGTGGTATCTGCTTGGAAGGAGCAGGAAACCATTAAGGCCTATGGTTGAACCCTGTGAAATGCTATTTAAGGGAGTACATGCCATCACTGATTTCATAATCTGCTGCTCTGAACAGTGCTTAGATGAATACCTGTGGGGCCGAGCATCTCTGGGCTCACGGAGGAGAGTATTTGATCTGTTTCCCAGTGACAGACAGGCGTAGGAAATTTGCTAGCTGAATTATTCTGCTTCCACATAATGGTTTTTGCCTGTCAGAATAATCCAAATGCCCACATCCTGTTCCTCTGGTGGATGTGGCCTGCCTTTGTGAATCCGTCTGTTAGACAGGGGAGCGGAACCTGAAAAGACAGGGATGGACTAAAGAGAGGAATCCATGTGTAAAAATGACTGATTAAAATAATTAGGGATGTGGAAATGGTGTGGAACAATAACCAGCAAACGCACAGTGCCCCTGGGGGAAATTTCCCATCTGTGTGTGAGGAAGACCTCCCTCGGATTCACCACGAAGGTGCGATTTTCAAGTTGACACAGGCCACACAGCGGAAAACACAGAAAAGGAGCTAAACAGGCGTTTGGAGTGTCCGTGATTAAATCCCAAACAAGTAACAGCCCTCGGAAAATGAATCGATGTATCGTAAAATTACACTCTGACTGTACGCCTGAGTGGCCGCGTTAACAGCATATCCTACTGCGTATAATTATAGACATATTAGACTATGGACTATAAACACTGCCTATATGTGCAGATGGGCTTGTTTTAAGTAATGCTCCAGAGCAGCACATGCAGCTGCCACTCTATTGTCTGGGAAACAGTCTGGCCAAATACATCCATCCATCTGACCACCTGGTGTCAAAGAAGCAGAGGTCTTATATGAGCATAATATTCATTATGGATCCGTTATGGATTTGTAATGTGTCTGTGACATTTTCCTGAAAAGTGTGCAGAATGGCATAATCATAATGAAATTCGTACTTTATTTTGGTTTCACTGAAATATGATATTAAGCATTATATATTATTATATAATGGTTAAACACCCTTGACCGATCCAGGATGCATGAGCTCCATTTCATTTTATTATTCGGCACCGTTATGATCTATTGTTTGCTCCTCTCTCTGTTAAATCTGACTTTACATGATCATGTGTTCTACCTGGAGAGGGTTCCCATCAGGAGGAGCCACTTTAAACGAGTGTTTGAGGAACAAAGGCTTTGCCAGTCAGTCTACCAGGGTCCCTCATGCTGCCCAGCCAACAATAAGCAGAGGGGGGGCGATGAGAGAGAGGACTCGCACTGGCACGGGTGCTGTTGCCAGCCGACCTGATCCCGCACAGCCCAGAGATCTCCATTTCCACCTCACCGTTAGAAACAAACTCTGGAGTGATGCTGAGATAACAGAGAGGAGCCTCCCGGGCCAAGCAGGGCAGCCACTCGGTGTCATTCCACACCGCCCGGTGAATGTGCCCTTACCTCGGTAGTTTCCAAAAGGTTACTCGACCTATGAAAAGAAGCCGTCTGGGTGGGGTGCATGCAAAACATTAAAGTGAGCGAGGAAAGGATGCACGCGTGGATGCTGCGTTACCTTGATGGGAGGCTCTCCGTCTTCCTCTCTGTCTGCTAGATGCATGTGGGTGGGTTTGCAGCTGGAGGCTTCCTCGGATGCATGTAATCCAGCGGCAGCGGCAGCGGAGGAGCTCCACTCGGAGGAAGGTCTGTCTTTGTGCGGGACGCGTGCACACATCGCCCGGCGTGGCCCCCGCACGCAGCGTCCTGGATGCTCTCTGGACCGAAGCTCTTCCCCCCGGGGGGTCACGGCTGCTTCCTCAGCCCTTCTATCGGGAGAGCATCGCCGGTCGGTCGGACGGCCTCAGATTGTGCTGGTTGATGTCATTGATACTCTCCTGCCTTTCTTCCTCAATACCCCCCTCCTCCTTTCCCTCTCTCTCTCTATCTCTCGCTCTCTCCTCCTCCTCTCCCTCCCTGCTCTATCTCTCTCTCTCTCTCTCTCTCTCTCTCTCTCTCTCTCTCTCTCTCTCTCCCTCACCGGTGCTCCCTCCCTCCCCTTCCCCCACCGCACACACACACATGACGTGATGCAGGCAAGCCATCTCCAATGGCAACCGTATCCCCCATCACCCCTATTACCCCCATTACATCCCCAACACCACCCCCCCTCCAGCTGTGGCTGGATCGCTGACTGGTGCAAAAGAGGTGGCTGCTGAGGAGGGATGGAAACGGAGGTAGGTTGGTGTGAATTGGTGACTGTTTTCCATCCCTCCACCCCCCCACCCCCCTCTCCACCGTGCTCCCCGGGGGCTAGAAATGAAGATAAGCACCTTGAAACCCTGTAGATTCCTATAATACAGTGTCTAATCATAGCTGTTGGCGGGATTACAGCCAGAGGTGCCGTATCAGCTCCTACAGAGCAGAACTCCCTCACTGAATTAGAGCAGAGATATTGCAGGGTAAACACAACTCACCATGGGACATCATAGGGGAATATTATTAACACCACATGAGCTAAATAATACCTTAATATGGAATAACAATTGTTGAGCATTGCCTAGATTTAGGAATTAAATGGTCTGTATTTGTGTAGCGATAGCTCAATATATTTTTCATCAGAAGCGACGTAATTAAGGTTCAATTTATAACAATATATTGCTTATAATTCATTTGATTTGTAAAATGTTTTGCTGTTCATGAATTTGTTTTTAATTCTCTGAAATAAAGATGAGTTTAAATCCACATAATTCACTCACAAGCAAAAGTCTGTCTCTAAACTTAAAAGAAATGAAAGGCTAACAATTACCATGGTTATTATCGATATTCACTAATGTATTTCTTATTTTTTGGCCTTGTTTTGTTCTGTATTGTTTTATTCCAGCGTATTTTGAAAAGCACTTTGTAACCTTTTTTGATAAGTGCTATAGAAATAAAGTGGTATTATTTTTTTCAGCGTATTAGGCTAAATAAGGTATTTTTCAAATATATTAATCAGGTAAATCAACCATATGCCAACAATATAAAGTGTACTCCAAAATGCACTTGTGTTTATGTTTTTTATGTCCGTATTACAAAAATATATATATATTTCAAATATTTTTCAAATTTGCAAGGAAGGCATGGAAATAGATGCAGGAAAACCATCCAATAAATAACACCCAAACAAAGCCTCTTTTTGTTCCTATAAGATGCGACATATACTGACACTGGCCTTTGTTTTTTCTTTTAACGTTTGGTTATATTTAGGTCACACAACATGACAAAAACAAGCGCCACTAGGGCCAAGTGTGAGGTGTTGGAGTACGGTGTTGGGAGGTTGGCACGACGCTCCAGGACTAAATGTGAAGGAGGCTTTTGTTCTGACCTCCCTGCCAACAGACTCAGACTCAGCAACTCTGACTTCTTTTAGCTCTATCAGATACATTTACAAATGTATATCCTGGCCTGCCTAATGGCTTGTGTGAACGTCTCTTTCTCCCCAATTCTCTCCCATAAAGATGACTTGACAGAGTGTGAGATAGAGTGGAAAATTAACCAACTGCCATCACGTCTGATGGTAATTGGAAGCTACCGTTTTTGAGTCTATCACACGGGCCTCGAGGGACAAAGGCTACCACTCTGACGGATTTGTCTTTGTTGACAGTGACATCTAGTGGGATGTTACTATAATGTGTTGTTGCATTTCACTGGAGGTGGTTAACACAAAAGGTTCATGAATCCACCATCAACTATTCCAGTGTGTCTATTTTGATGGCACACCATAAATTATTATGACTTCATGACACTAAAAATAAAAATATTAAAAGGACGATTTTAGTTATTTTTGACATCCCGCCACAATAAAGGTTGCTTCCAAGATTAACAATCTAAATGTATATCTGAATATCACGATCACTCCTCTGTGGAAGACGTATCGAATGTCGTTGCTGTTTTATTTAATGACACCTGAGCTGTGTGGATACATGTTGTCACGAGCATTTGTGTCCCCATTTACCAGCTGCAGTTCCTCAGCTAACCGGGCCAACATGACACCTGTCACATTCACAGAAACAATGCACAGCAACAGAGGCAGATCTTTTTTTTTTTTACATTCAGCTAATGTTACAGCAATGGTCATCTTTAAACTTATCAGCCGATATTGTGTCTGTTTCCTGTCTGAATAATGCAGCCTCTGTTGTCTGTGCAATGTCTCTGCCAGTCACCCTGTGACCTGCCTGACTGTATAGCGTTACACTAGTCCCATTTTCAGAGTTTAAGCTAGGGCAAAAGCCCTAAAATTAGCATGGTAAGGGCCCTGTCTCTACCACTGCCCCGCAGCAGTGACGTTAATTGCGCTCTATTTATACTTTAAGAGAGCAGGACTCCGTAAGATCAAGTTTCTGTTATGCTATATTTCGGTGTCCTCGAGTTTATGTGAGCAGAGCAATGGGAAGACCTTGTTTAGTATAAAGAGCTGAATTTAATGGATACTGATCATTTTCAATGTTGTGCTAATGTAACACTAAAAAATAATGCGTCCCCACTCTCTAAATAATATCTTTTTATAGACCTGGCTGCTCTGATGGGGTTGGTAGTGTTTTTATGTCCTGTTATTGAAACCATTTCAATTCATCTAAATGTGCGTGATGACGCTATTAATGCATATGCTGCAATTGCAAGCAACAACAGCCTGAGCAAAGAACCAGTGACTAGTCAAAGCACAGAAGGACTCACTTTCCAAAATCGTGACAAGTAGAAAAGACACTGAGATCAGCCACAAACAAGCACACACATATCCTGCTGTGATACTGAATTTTATTCAAGTATCTCCAACACACTATTGTTCTTGAGTTATCATCAGTTAAACGAATCGGAGCCGAGAGAGACGAAGGCAGCAACAGTTCCTATCCTGAATGTAAGTTGTCTATTCAGGATTTATGGGGCCTCTCCGTGTGCATTCAATTTGGTGGTGCTTAGCATTAGACAGACAAATTAAAACATTCAAGATGACACAAGATAAACAAAAGAGAGACTATTAAAAATAAGACTACGATGCAGGGGATGGCCGGAGCGCCATCTGTTCCATCTCTGTGAACTGCATCTGAGGTTAAATGGAAAATTCACTCCAGAACAGACTTTAAACAGGACTTTGGACAGTTACCTTGGACAACAACAGGTATCACAACAAATGCCCTGTTTCTGAAGCTGCTTCTTTGATACTGAATTTGTGACATTTCCCATAAGCACGGGGACGTAGGCACAGCTTAGGCTCCAGCTTGTTCATTTGGACGAAAGGCAGAAACTTTAGTTAAACATTCTTAGTTCATAAATTCAGAGGATAAAAATACAATTATATCACTGTCAAGAGAAGCAGCCCCAGATCTGACTCATCATCATGTTTAGATGAACAGGTAAAAATAAAAGATAATCCAATATCCAAGGTAAAAATCTGTTTATGCAGTTAATTTTTGCATGAAAAGAAAAATGCCTCTGATTGGAACATCACATTCTGCATAGGGTATTAATGCCTGGGAGGAGTGTTAGCCAACTGTGGAGTCAGCTCGTTTTATCCCCAATCTCGTGGTGTTTAAAGCAATGACTCTAACACGCCGTCAAGTCATGTCACAGTCAGGAATAACAAACTATTCCAGTTGCTGATCTTCTTGAACAAACAGTTTCATGAAAGTCCCCACTCTAGATGACGTCTGCTTCTAATCTGCAAGATAAGTGAGATACTTTTCATTTTACCACCCATTCACAGTCTGAAACAAAACCTAACTCCTTAGCTAACATTTGGCACAATGAATTCGACACCCTCTCCTATCACAGAAGAACAGCAGATGGTTTAACGTGTGTAGAACCAGGCCAGCAATCAAGTTTGAGTAATGAGTAAGTTCAAATACATCCGTTCCGAACGAGTTAGCAGAACCAGTGAGCCATCACATTCACCCTTTGATTTATGCATGTTATCAGGCTAGTTTAATCAGATGCTTCCCCTCAGTAACACAAAACCCCATCTCTCCTTCAGTCCAGCCACCTTCAAACACACACACACACACACACACACACCATCATACTAAAACTCTCCATTTTCAGTGGGAGAAACAAAAGGGAAAAGGCATATAAGCCAGTATCAAGTGGATGTTCACCCAGATGTAAATCGCAGTACAAACCAACAGTCACTTTAAAAGTCTGTGTGAGAATTACCCGATACCTGACCAGGTCTGAGCCAAAGACTTAGGCCCAGAGGCTGGATATTTATTGCTATGGTTTGTCTAACCATAATTATGTGGGGGCCGGGAGCAAAGCAGAAGTCAAACAAGGGGCCACAATACAGAGAACTGTGTGGAGGACAGTGTTTGTGGCAGGTCATAATAAAATAAAATAAAAATGGGACAATATCAGGAGTAGTGCAGAGGTTCCCCGCCGGGGAGAGTAGTGGAAGTCAGTGCAGCTCAATGAAAGCCTCCATCTCCTCAGAGATGAGTCCCCTGTAGGGCAGTCTGTGCTTTTCAATAGCACGCGCCGCCAGGCACTGGAGGGTGATGTAGTTCAGCGGGTAGAGGGCCGGGTGCCCACTGCTCTGCTCGTCCAACAGCTCGTAGGCCGTCTTCCTCTGTGCGTTCGTAGCGTCAAGGTGAGCCCCGGCCTTCATGAGTAGTGCCATAATCTCTGGACAACCATTGTTAGCAGCGATGTGCAGCGGCGTGTTGTTCTCGCAGTCACGGGAATCCACGTCGGCGCCGCACTCCAGCAGGAGTGCCGCCACCGCGTGGGAGGGGAAGCGGCCGACCGGGTAGCGGCCCACGGACGTGGTTTCCTTGTCCACGGCCATGTGGAGAGGAGTGAAGCTGCTCCGGCCCCGAGGGTTCAGCTTGAGCAGCCGATACACTGTGTGCTTCTTCTGGTGCTCCTGCTCCGCGCTGCACTCCAGCTTCTCCAGCAGGAAGATGAGGTGGAGGATGATGGAGAGGGCCTTGGTGAACTGCGGAGCCTCGGGGGGGTTGTCCCTCTGTGCCACCGCTCTCTCGACCTCCCTCACGCTTTTCCCCAGCACGGTCATCAGATCATGGAAGGTGACGCGCGTCGACAGGGTGCCCTTGGCCCGGTCTTGAAGGACAAAGGAGAAGAGCTCTGCAAAGGAAAGGAAGCTGGAGGCCGTCATGGGACTGAGGGGGTCCAGGTTGCTCTGCTGCATGTCCAACGCATACTTCCACAGGCTGATGCAACGCTCAAAGTTCCCCGAGTCAGCATACACAGCTCCCCTGTAGCGGATGTAATAAGAGGTGTCAGGGTGGGACGGCCCCAGGATGCGCTCTCGAACCAACAACGCCTGCATCCTCATCTCATCTGGGTCTGTGATCAAAGCCTCCAGGTCCTCGGCTGTGGTCACCTCCTGAGCACAGCCATAAGCAGGGATGGGGGGACCAGGTGGAGGCTTGGCCAGGGATCCAGCTTTGTCCCCGGGCAGCCTCAGCTCCATGGCCCTCCTCCAGTACCTCATCGCCCCCAGGAGGTCACGCTTCTTGTCCACAAAAGTAGCCCCGAGGAGTTCAAGTGCATCGATGCGTTCCTCCCTGGAGGTGCGGGGCTGGTGGGCCAGATACTCCACGATGTTGGTGTGACCCGTGACACTGGCGGCCAGCAGCGGGGTCATCCCGTAGCCGTCCCTCTCCATGCGGGCGCTGCACTTCAGGAGCATCTTCATGATGTCCAGGCTGCCCGACTCCGCGCAGTCGTGCAGGGCCGTGTTGCCCTTCACGCTCTTGCGGTTGACGTCGGCGCCGCGGTCCAGGAGGAACTTGGCGATCTCCTTGTGGCCCTTGTAGCAGGAGATCATGAGGCAGGTGTGGCCGTGGCGGTTGGCCACCTCCATGTCGGCCCGGTGCTCCACCAGGTAGCGCACGATCTCCAGGTGGCCGTCGAAGCAGGCGGCCCGCAGCGGCGTGGAGTTGGTGAGGGTCGCGTTGTTCACGGAGGCTCCGTGCCTCAGCAGGGTCTTCACCACGGGGAGGTGCCCGGCCGCCGAGGCCGCCCACAGCGGCGGAGCCCCCTCGATGGTCTCCCCGTCGAAGTTCACCGAGCCCCCGAGCTCCACGTTAGCTCGACAGTGTTCCAGCAGGTAGTCCACCACCTCCAGGTGTCCGTACCGGGAGGCCACGAGCAGAGGAGTGCCTCCCTGGGTCTTCTCCTCGGCCAGAGCCTCCAGCTCCTCGGGACTTTTGCTGCCCACTAACTTCTGGATAAGTTTGATCTTACCATCTCTGGCGGCGTTGAAAACCGCCGTCGATATGTCCATCTTCTTACAGCCTGGGTGCCGCCTCGCCGGACGCCAGCCCCATGCCCGCCGGGTCGCGTTCACACTGACGAGTCCGTGTCCACTAAGCTCAGGGCCGGGACCTCGGGCTGGACTCGGGTTCTGTCCCACATTCTTCTGCCATTTTGAGGCTGCTGTCAAGATGGCGTGTGTTGTTTGACAGGTCTACGTTTGCGATTTCCGCGAGGCGTTGTGGGTGACGTAGTTTCGCGGAAATCCCTACTTCCGGCAGTGCCGTGCCGTTCGCTTTGAAAGCAACTCCATTTCCCGTGGTGCACTTGGGCTGAGCGGCGCACCAGCTGACGGGTTGGTTTGTTATGGTCGCTGGGACCAACCAGCACCGTGGATGTGTTATTATGGTGGCGACAGAGACGCTGAGTCAGCTGATCCTGGCTCCTCGAATCGAAGGCATGAATGTAATGGAAACGCTCTTCAATGGAGATGAAGGAGTTTGCTATGGTATATTTGTGAGAATGAATATTTAAAAAAAAAGTGAAAATAGGAAACAACATTTTTATATAAAATAATACTATAAGCGGATTGTGCAAAGTAGAGTTAGTCCGTTATTTGCCACAGGAAGTTAAAGGGGCAAACTGCACAGTCACAGGCAGAGACATCATTAGTATGATTATCTCAGCAATAAGATAATATAATCCCACTATATAGTATGTGGTTATTGTTAATTATCACATATTATTGTTGTATATATTTTTTAGTGTTTGTCCTATTGGCGACGATTGTATCAGTATTATGTAACTAATCTGAACATTGCCACAGTGAATTGAGGAGATCACAGGACGTTATACTGACTTGAATAATGACATGCATTATGCTGCACATGAACATCAACACCTTACATTTACTGGAATATAGACCTGAGTGTGAAAGGGCAGCAACCTTCTTTTATATGCATGAATTCAGTGTGGAGTGCTGTGTGTTGAAGCTGTTGATGGGAGTGGAGCCCATAAAAGTGAGAATATTTCATAAATTCATAGACTATGTTTCAGATTCAGTTTCTGAGTGGAAACAAAAAAATATAACCAGATTAAATCAAGGTTGTTTAATGTTCACTTATATATGTATATTAATTAGACAGTTTTGACTAATATACAGTTTTGATAACTATGTGGTGGCGGTGACTGTCGCCTCACAGCAAGAAGGTTCCTGCTTTGTATTTTCGCCATTGCAAAGACATGCAGATTGTAAATGTCAATGCCTCTTTGTCTCTATATGTTGTTTCGACAATACGCTGGTGACCTTTCCAGGTCGTATCCCAGGTATTCCACTTTATGGCCAATTTCAGCTGGGATTAGCTCCAGCTCAAAGGATAGGCGGTATAGATAATGGATGAACTTTTGATCAAAAAAGGATAAATGTGGTCATATAAGAAGGAAATGCAGGGAAAGTTTGCATATTGATCTTCTAACTGCTTTTTGTATAGGAAGGTGTAATTTTGAGTGTTTACATTTTTTTATGAAATATATTTTTCCCTCTCAGGGTCATAGTAGCACCTGCCCAGGTGTATATGGGAAGAACTAACACTAAAGACATCTAGAGGAAGACACTCAATTAAAAGCAACCAAACAAGGTTTAAAAACTATATAATTTTTAAGCTGTGGTGAAGTGTCTTGCTGGTGTTTTACCAGTAGAGGAGGCAAAAGATCCACACTTGGGTCTTACTCTGTATTAATCAGTGGGACTTGGTCCTGGATCCCTGACAACCAGTGTGCCTGACAACCAGTGCCGCTGAAGGGTAGTTTTGTTTTCTTGTCCATGTACAGGCTATTTCTGCAGAAAAATACCCTTTTATCAACCAAATATTGAAAATATAAATCAATTTATATCTTAATTTTACACATGAATTGTGTCTGAAACAGGAGAGAGTTTGTACCAGCCTCAATTTTGGAGAGAGACCTTATTAATCTAGCAATATTCTACGTGTTCAGTCCCTTAATAACTATTTGCACTTTGAGGCAGTCTGAACAGGGAGTTTAACTGCACACAGACAATATTGCAGTTAGAGTAGCAGGATTAAAACCCTCACAGATGACACAGAGCACAGAGGAGGGTTAGAAAGCATTTCCCAGGGCTCCATCTTGATCCTGAGGAATTATGAGCAGACACAAATCACAGAGACACCGCTGCAAGAGTGAATCCGGTATTTTTTATTTGTAAGATCAAAAGCATTAACAGCACTCATATTAACAATACATCAACAGCATATCAAATCTAATGCCCAAAGATAGATTCTTTCAAGTACACACATGGTTTTAGTCATTTCCACAGGCACGTGCAAAAACTCACACATGTAACTTTACGGCATTGTTACAAAAATACAGCTCAGGCTTAAACAGCATCATCATTGCGTCACGGCCGATATCGTCTGGGCCAAGTCACAATGTCCATCAGAGAAGGCAGCACTGCAACTCAATACACAAAGAGAAATACACAAACATGGAACACAGATCCACTGTTCACATTTACTGGTAAACATGTAAATTATGGTGCTTTGTTTGACCTGGACCGACCTCTGTGTAAACATGAACTTGTTAAAGTTGGACCTTTAATTCTAGCGCTTCCTCTGCTTTGTGTGCTTTGATGTACATGACAGTGTGCAAGATACAACTCCCCTGTCATGAGCATGCTTTCACGTGTCCAGTAGTTATCAGATCTGTGAAGAGTAGCTGGAGAAGAAAGGGCCCTCAAGGTGCGGAGCTGCTTGTTTTCACCCAAGTCTTGACAGGAGGTCCCTAGAGGACTTCCAGCAGCTCGCTGAGCAGCACCTCCCTCTCTCCTAGCAGCACATCTCTCTTCAGACTCGTTCCTTTGTTCACCACTTTTATCTTCAAGGCCAGACTCTTCACTTTGGCCTGGGGCAGCGCGTCAAAAAAGAAGTCCTCGTTAAACACCGGATTCCTGCTATTCTTGATGATGGTGCTCCTCTGTTTCTGCTGCTTGCCAGGGTTCAGGTAAAGGGCCACGCAGCAGTTGATGCTTTTGAGATCCGTCTGCCTGTCGTAGAGGGCCTCGGCCGTGAGCACCCGAACCCTCAACCGAGCCGACTCCGGGTCGTAGTGAGTGCTCAGCCTCAGTGTCCCCCCCTTGTGGAGGTTGACGGTGTGCTCTCGCTGAAGGAGGTGCGCTGCTGCCCCCTTCAGGCCGCTGCTCTTACATCCTCGGAAGGCAGGCGATGGGGGGCAGCGCTGGCGGCGGCGCTGCATGTTGGGGCTGTTGTCTGCTGAGCTGCAATCATCGGTGGAGAGAGAACTGTGGCGGGCCAGGGAGCGCTTGGCCCGGGACAGCTAGAGGGAGACGGGACAAGGAACCACATAGAGAGAGGCCGCATGTTGATCAAACACGGGAAACACTTGTTTGTAACACACTCATTGATAATCAACAGAAACCAACATCCTCACCTTTAATTGTGTCTCCTGGCTGATGGAGCGTAAGAGGGAGGCAGAGCGGGTCAGGAGGGGGGAGTTGAAGGGAGAGGACTCTGCAGAGGAGCAGGTGTCGCTCTCTCCACCGCTGAAGTAGCGGTAGGGGTTGGGGTCAGAAGGGGCCAGCAGCGTCCCCCCCTGGGAGCGCCTCTGCGAGTTGGGGGAGGTGAGCGGGCTGCCGGGGTCGCTGTGGAACAGGCTCTCCTTGCGCCGGGTGTGAGGGGACTCCACCAGGGTGGAGAAGCCATAAGAGGTCTGAGCCTTAGGGACATACGGCAGGGACATGGCAGTCTGTGACTGGGGGTCTGCATTGGTGTTGACATCCCCACTGACCCTGTCCACAGAGCCGGCCCCGGGCTCATCCGCACTCTCTATTTGGATGATGTGACGATTGGCTGACTTCTGCAGATTGCGTGCGTCACCCCCCAGGCGGGAAAACATGCGAGGGCTGCAGGGGTTCTTGCTGCTCCGAGCTCTGGGGCTCTGGCTGCAGATGACGTGGTCAGAGGCTGAGGGTCTCAGGGTGGAAAGGAGCCGAGGTTCTGGGGACAGAGAGTCCTCGGGTGGACAGCAGATAAGTTTAGGGGGGATAAAGAAGTCGGGGATTTTGTCTGGAGTGAGGACATTTACATAGACAGAGATAGGAATGGCCTCTGCCATCTGCGGGGATTGAGATTGTGTCCGTTTACTGCTCTCCACAGAGCTGCGGAGCTTCTCCAGGAGCCACATGCCCACTCAGACGCCTCAGCCGCAGCTTTCTCTATGAACAGAAGAATGATGCATGAAGAGGAGATATGTTTATCAAAATAAAGAGCCACAACAACTGATTTTCAATGTCTCCAAATATGGCAAAAACCCTAAACTTACGAAAACAAACAAACAAGCGAGAACATTCCCTTGAGGTATGAAGTGATGGAGAGTTTATATTCACGTTGAAGCCAAAAGGCGAATTTCTTTCACAATACGGACATTGCATTCGTTTAAGCTGCTCCAGAAAGCACTTTAAGTCTTTGATTTAATATGGCATTTAAACATATACCCATCCCCTGAACGATCTAAACAGTGCTTTTGAGTTCAAATTGGGTTTTCAACAAATCAAACTTCTGTATTTTGAATTCAAATCACTTTCACTTCTGATTGAAAGCTTTCAAATCAACAAGTCAGGCAAGTCAAAATAACTTTTCCCCTTAAAAGAAAAATTCACATTCACAGTCGTCGCGATGCACATTTAACATCAAATCTACCTACCTGCTGGTTTTATAACTCTTTTCCTTTGGAAAATAACAATCTCCGCCGTGCGCTCCTGCAGCCTCTCCAACCAACCCGTGCGTAAAAGGTGAATAGTGATCCGTAAACGGCTGCCAGCGGTAAAAGGCTGCTATAGATCGGACAATCTCTCTTTATACGACGGGGGTCTGCGACTTGTGAGCCAATGAGAAGGGTGTGAAACCTTCTCATGGTATTTATCGCAAAACTATTCCCCTGCGCAGGCACGAGGGGTGAAGGAGAAAAAAAAAAAACTCATTTAAAGGCAGTTGTTCCATCGCCCACAGAGTGCCTGGAATTATGTGGGTTTCATATCTCACGCCTCATTGATTTTCAAAGAGAGCGACTCTGTGATTTCATTTGGCATTCACGTGAGAACTGTTCTCTGGTGCATTGTTGCCAGATAGCGCATCTCTCTCCATAACGCACGGCGCACACAGACAGACACCTCGTAATTGGACTTCCTGGAGGCAAAGTGATGATGATTAGAAGTGACAATGTTGTGTTCACATGCACCATCTGAACTCAGTTTAAACACTAATGACAGAATAAGCCTTTGTCTTGAAAGTGGACGGAATGAAACAAACACACCGTGACAAATAGACTGCTGATTATTTTCATCACAATTTAAAAACCAAGCTGCGGTGGGAAGTTAAAGGAGCACCTGCCTTGCTGCAGGAAATTGTCAGCTCTCCCAAATAAGCATCATTACAGTCTGCAGTAAGTGGATCAAACAGCAGAGCTCACATTGTGCCTGTTCTGATGTCCCCACCACGTGCTTTGACTCCTTCTTGGGTGGTTTATCCAAATCCCAGTGTTTGTCCACAAATCTTCCCATGGACGTGAGACTGATGTGCTGCCAAGACGTGTCCCTCATGGAGCCTTCAGATTGACAGAACCTCTGAAACGGTCGTCTGTGGCAGATTTGGACTTAAACTCTGGAGCGAGTCGCCCTGCTGATCGGAGAACTGCTGCTACATCAGATGAGATGTTTCAGATCCCACCGCACAACTTTTCACTTCATTGAGGAGTTGATCATAAAACAAAGAAACCACTTAAAAATGAAAACAAACTAAAAACAGTATTTCAATTGGCAACACACAAATGAATTAGGTTTGTTCAAGATATAACTTTGATTAGAAAGAATATAAGTCATTTGCTTAAACAATTATGTCAACATGGTAATTTTGGACAACAACCTAATATCTTTGGGTTTAAACCTTTGGGCAGAACCTAATCAAAACTTCCATACATCACTCAGAAAATAGTGCTAAACATTTGTATTGATATATGTTATAGATCAAATTATTAATTGATTTATTGATAAACTAACCAGCAGATTAATTGATAATAGATATCTGTGTTAGGAGTGCTTTTATAGGCTATTCATCTGAATGTATTTTGAACATTTAATCCTTTAAACTCCTCTAAATGTTGTTATTGTAATCAGGTAAAAGTATTAATTAATTAATTTGTCAACAACTATAACTTCTTACAGATATTGCACTTGTTGATGAGTGTAAAATAATACATTTGTAAACTGTTCTTAAAATAGCTGTAATGCGCCACTTATTAAATGTCCATTTACTTCTAATGCTACATTGTGGGTTTAAGAGTAAAGTGTTACCAATTATTTGAAGTTGTTTGTCTTGCAATGAAACACTTTGAGCTTGTGTGAAATAATCCCGGACAGTCACTATTTATTAGATTATTCAAAACAACATAAGGAAGCCCAGATTCGCTTTGGCTGGACGGCAAATCTGGTCACAAAAAGTGTTAAAGTACATAATGTGGTAAAACACCATGACACATATTATGACACTTTCGTGAAAAACATTCTCTCTATTTATTTCTGTATACAATGTGTTTGAGAAGAAAATGTATGGATCATTTGTACAAATTTTCTATTTGGACCATTTTCTGTTTGAAAAAAGCCCATTAAAATGTTTCCAACCCACAGTGTCTTGTGCCAGGTGTTAAACGTGGAGGTGGATCTGTCATGGTATGAGCAGCCATCTCGTAGGAGTCAATTGGACCAGTCAGTGTTCTGCAGCATTTTTTAAAATGGCTAAAAAATATGAGATTGTTTTACTGGACCAGCTACAAACATGATCCATCCATCCATTGTATAAGTATTCCAAGTTTCCAGCCCACCAAATATAGAACATTTTGAATTTTTGTATTTCGTGTTTCATTTCATTAAATCTTTCCTCAACATCTATGTTGACTAAACTCTGCACGACTTATCTCATAAGAAGTCTACAAAAGCAGAAATACACATCTTTATGACTTTTATTCTTTATTATAAAGCAAGATGATTAAAATGCACACAGTTGTTACAAAGACCATGAAGATGGTTTCTCAATAAAAAGTACGTTTTATAATACAGTTTGAGATATTACAACAACAAAAATATTTGGTGAAAATGTGGCCAATCTTGTTCCTTGCTCTCTACAAAATATGGACAATCCTTCTACAAGTGTCAGTCGCAGTTTTATTCTGTATAGTCTTGAACAAAATTATCTTTGTATCTTACATTACAGTCTCGGAGCCTATCGGCTATCTTCTGACCATGACTATTCTCATGCACAATCTGTTCATAGTATTTACTTACATTATTACTCCCTTTTATTTATTTCTATTTCTTTCCCTCTTTTTTGAAAATGTTTTTCTTCCAATTTTCCTCTAATCAACACATCTTTCTTTGACATTATTTGACCACAGGGTAGTTTCATAGAGAACACTGCTCTGGGTTACTGTCTCTTCGGTGTATCCTCCTCTGCTGAAACCTGCTCAGTAAAACTGCAATTTAATCTGAAGGTCAAAGAGCGGCTCCACTGGAGCTGGGGATTAAAAACGGAGGACGATATCAGTGGAAATATCAATTAAAGGGATTATCACTTGTAGTTATGAAGTTATTAGTTCTGAAAAACACAAACATTCAGGACTTAAGGAAGTTATTGCAACCATTCGTTTCTCCACTGCAAACAAACACAGCACTCATTTCAGAATCTGTCTTATGAAAAGCCTCTGTCTATTTACTGAGACAAATATTTACCAAAACAATACATATTATTGTCAAGCCCTGAAAATACACCAAAGGCAATGTAATTGAGCTGAAGTGGCTCAATACGCAGGTGTGTGGGCTGGGAAAACAAAAACACTCAGCCGTGTCTCAGTGCTGTCAATGACGGCTCGACAAAAGAACTTGTGCAGATGAGACCCATTCACGCAATTTTTCTAAAAAAAGATTATAGTCAATTATAGATTAGTGATGAACCATTAAGTTAGAGCAATCAGGGCTATGATTCATTCCCCTGTCGAGACATACCCATTTAGACATTTGACCAGTCAACTATTATGTGTTGCCCCAGAGAAATGCTCAGCTGCAGCTCCTTCCTCCAAACCAGCTGGATAAAGCTGCAACAACACTAAAAGTCTATGAGGGAAAGACTGTGGCGTTTGAAATGGAAAAAGCATGTCCTCAGCATGAGGCCACACTTCAGACTCAGCTTGTCAGACTCAATTCCTCAGAGATGCGGCTTTGCTCAGCCTCAGACTCAACTTTATTTAGGTTACGTTTTATATTGGTATCATAGGTTTTTTATTGTAAACCCAGAAAATCAGGGGTTTCAAAAAACATTATTTGTAAGAGAATGAAGAAAAGGTACAAGCCGTTTAATGAAGAAACAAAAATGTCACTTTACTGTGGAGTAAAGGCCCCAAAGTCCCCATATGAACCTATATTTAAATTCACTAGATCCATATTTTAATTGTATTGGCACCAAATGTCACACTTTCAAACTTCTGTTAAGATCCATTTATTATTCTCTTAAAAATTAAAAAACATCTTGCAATCTTACAGAAAGAGGGAAAAGAAATGCTGGCTTCGACCATTCACTTTCTCGCAATATGCTCAGGTACACATGCATTCATACATTTACAGTGTGCCTGTAGTTGTATTTCTGTACGTTTTAGACAAGAACAATAAAACTAAATAACATTATATGGATACCAAATCCAATTTATTAGATAATAGTTGAACTCTGAACTGAACAGTGACACATTGTCAATTCAGACCTGACTGTTTTGAATTGGGTGGAGAAAAGTTTACCTGAACATAATTTATGGGGTTATAATTGCAGATTTTATACGTTTCCATCTTTGTTTCTTTTTCACCCTGAACTGCATGCTTTTACAGAAGTGTCTGCACATGTGCAAATCTCTATACACTTGCATATCTCATTACACATTTAAATTATTATGATTTTTTTTTATGTTTACAAATCTGATTACGCACATGTAGATTCTGATTACATTTCTGAAAGCAAAACTGAGAACAAATTTGTGGATTCTTTGACACATTTACAAATTACGCACACACAGATTGAGATAAAGTAACATAACTCTCCACACACACACACACACACACACACACACACACAAATAATAATCCTACAATATTGGCCTCATAGTTATTTCTTAATAAGTCAACTACAGGAATATTGCCTTAAATTGTAAACATTACGAAAAACTTAATTGGATCATTACCTGTTATGCATTACTAGATGTCACCAATAATCCGTGCAGTCAGTGTCTACTCAACACTTGTAAGCAGAGAGAAGAGCGAGTCACTGTCGATATATGTTACTTTGTCATGTGATCATGGTTTATTCATGGCTTGCACATCAAATTATCTGATATGAAAATAGGCGTTGCAGCACAGCATGAGTCTTACCTTATTCTGTGACAGTGTACACACACTGGGCGGAAATAATGACTACTTAAGGATAATGCATGTAATGTTCTCTAAAACAACTCTCTAACACAAACCTGAAAAGAATAGATGAAGCAAGCACGTGCACTGTATGAACAAGTGTGTGTGTGTGTGTGTGAGTATGAGTTCACACACGCACAAACAGGCGAGGTAATGGGACTCTGTCAGTTTTAATTGGACCAAGGCTGGTGTGCCTGTTTATAATGAGGCCTTCCACACTTATCTGATTCTTCCCACAACCTGTTCAAACCGACCTACAGGATCGACAACACCATTCCTGGCTCCAATCAACTCTCTGCTGTCGGCTGTCTTCAGGACAGTATATCGACACACGTAACAGTGCATGTCACTTCACCCAATCATCAGCTGATGCCTCTGGATAATCGCCCCTCATGTTGGTCAGTGGGAAAAGTGTGGGCTTTTTTCTACATAACATGGCTCACTCTCCTCCGCTGTTCTAAACCTCCTTTCTTATGGTTCAGTTCAACCGTTTCATCCATCAGATTCATGTGAGTGTCACTGATCTGAGTGTCACTGAAGAACAGGGGATGTCGCACCTTGTTAAGCCCTATGAGACAAATTGTGATGCGTGAATATGGGCTGAACAAATACAATTTGATTGATTGATCTAGATGTGAGATCATTTTCGCCACCATCCATAACTTTGCCCCCGATTGGAATATGTCAACAACTGCTGGACACGCTGCTGTGAGATTTGGTACATGCACATAGAAGGGATAGTGCTAAATTTTATTATATAATATGTTACAGTTCTTAATGAATTTCCTAAAAACAATAAAAAAATCTTTGTTTTTGATATTCAAAGTCATAGGCTGTTTTATTTGTTTAATTGGATAATATCCGCTATACTGGCGTCGCCCATCTCTGCTGTAACTTCCGGGGCAAACATTTGCCAAAGGAAAAGTTCTTGCCGAAGTTACATTTTGTACGTATGAAGAAAACGTCTCAAAAATGTGTTTAGAATTTAATATTGTCCTATATATTAGTTTAGTGTAAAATAGAGCTCCCCAAAAGTGAAGCCAAAACATCCCGATCGTCTCCCGAAGGCTGGCTGAGGGATAGGTCATAAACCCCACCCCCTTCCATGTTAGTAGGTGAGTCATAGGAAAAATGTAAAAGTCAAACTACACATCAAACAAAGCTTTCCCAAAAATATAGTCTGTCATTTCAGATAGTTCTTATCATACTGATGTGTGTGTGTTCATTTTTCATGTAAACTTAGTGAGTCATAGTCAGTCATGTATGGCTCTACTCCCTGGTCACGGCTGCCCAGTTTGGCTCCAAATGGCATCAGCAGGGAAAGATGGTAGAAGCCATATCTGGGATGTTTTTGCTTCTTTTTCTTTTTACAACCGGAGGGAGTGGAGACATGCCGTCCATCTTCGTACACATTCGGTACAGCGTCACAGAACTGCTCACATGGCTGTTCAGAGATGTGGTTTTGATTTATATCTGCAGCTGTAGGTTTCCAGAACACATTGTTCATGGTTCAGTGCTGAAGCTTCTACTCTGGCAATTCTCACCCCTTTGACTTGAAAGGTTCCTACTTGAACAAATTGATTCACAGAAGTCAAGGCACTGGGCATGACACTGTATGAGCATTGCTAACATTTTCTTTTTAACACCCACATTATATCTCAGGAAAGGGATTGTGTTCCTTCTTGAACAAATGGCTCAGTATCCTAAGAGTTATATTATGCACATGCATAACAACATGACAAGTTGCTCTGAAGGTGAATTGTGTCCATACTCTGGCTGATATGATCAGTAATAACAAATGGTGTTACCTTCTATGCTCAGTTGATTTAATTTCCTATATATATGAGATTCAAATTGTCGCTGCTTTTTGGAATATAAAAATAATATAATATAAAAATATGCATTGCTTCAATAAGCGACACTGTCACTGTATTAATCTTCGAGTGAAACTGCAATTTGATATTTTTAAACTTTCATTTGCAAACCTAGAATAACTTCCATGTTCGTCATCCTGGGACATTGCTCCCGTCGATGTGAAAATGAAGAAAGGAAATTGGAGAAACTCAGCATGTCAAGTCAAATAGCAGTTATATTTTCTCAGTTATATGTTATACTAGAACAAATGTTGCCTAAAAATAGGGCACAGGGCTCAATAGACAGAAATGTTCAATTCCACCCACACCTTTCGTCAGCGTCGCTTCATTAGAGTGTATTCACCACTGGATGTGCTTTGGCTATCATCACATCGGCTTTATAGACAGAAATTGATCCCACATCACATGGCCAAGACAGAACCTGCTGATTTCAGAACTCAATCCTTGCAGAGCTGATGTTGGTGGTTGAATTCTCCTCCGAGAAACACGAAAATCTTAAGTGGATCTAAAGGAATTTAAACTTGGATTATAGCCTTGACATTATTATTATACTGTCAGATATCCTGGAACGTTTCAATTTCATATTTTAATGAAATGTAATTGAATCAAATACACATTTTTTCTTGTCCCATAAATGATAACTCCGACTAAAAATTCACAATGGGTTCACTAATCCATTTCTTTTTGCTATTGTCCTTTTGTTACAGGTGGATAGCAGTTTTACATGGAAAGTCCAACAAGGTTCAGCCTGCAGATTAACATGAGAGTGCCTTGTTGTCACCTGAGCTTTTTTTCTTGTGTAGCAGGTAATTTGTGGCAATTTCTCTTGTGATTTTCCACTAACACGCCTTCTCAATCATCATATGAAACAATCATTATTCAATGTCTTTAAATAGATCTATGATCTGTATGTTTTTGCTGTAAGTAAAACCAATCGCAATTTTCCTTTCTTGATTGGACAGAAAACCAGTAACATTACGTTGATGGACTACAGTAATGATCATGTAGAGCAGGGGTGCCCACACTTTATAGGCTTGTGAGCTACTCTCGAAATGACCAGCTCAACAAGATCTACCCCCCCCCCCGCGCACGTACCCCCTCTTTTTTCGCGCCAGGAAACACACTGAAAAATGATTTTAAACGATATAGATAACATATTTTATATTTTATATGATATAAATGATTAAATATGCATCCCATAGTTTGTATTCCCCTTCTGTTGTCCTGGAGATTTAATTTGACCAATTTTACCAATCACATTATTAAATGTCCCCCTCTGCACACAAGCAGTCATATAGATAAAAAGAGAGAGAGGGGGGGGCTACGTATTCTCCACATAGGTTTGAGTGGAGAATACGTAATTTACCCTCCACACCCGACATAGCAAACAGTGGAGAAGTTCTTGAAGATGGATGACATTAAATTAATAATTTAAGTGGAGAAGTACAGTGAGCTGTATGATCCTCCAGAGGTGGGACCAAGTCATTTTCTGGCAAGTCCCAAGTAAGTCTCAAGTCTTTGCCCTCAAGTCCCAGGTCAAGTCCCAAGTCAAGACAGGCAAGTCCCGAGTCAAGTCCAAGTCCCGCAGTTTGAGTTTCGAGTCCTTTTGATCACAGAGTAATAATATATTTACACAGATCTTGTATGCTTTTAAAAACTGTATTTATTTATTAAAACAAGTGCAATTGAATTTTTGGTCCACCTTTAGAGCACTAGTCTACAAACTTCTTGTTGAGTAGAGCTCATTCGGGTTCACTTTGCAGTGAACAGCAATCCAGCACAGCTGAAGAGTCACCTGCAGGCAGCCGAGGCAGGTAGGCCAGTCGGCTATTGAGGTTCAGGCAGTGTTGTCCATGAACGAGTTAAAAAGAATGCGTTCTGAAAGTTGCAATTCCGTTTTTCAACTTTTTTTTGTTGAGGGGGGCGGCTCTTGCATATAGCACCAAATGTGCTAGGGCCGCCCCTGTGTAGCGCAGTGATTCTCCCACCGGTGCGGCGCGGAGGCATAACAGGCGCGCGACCGGGAGGAGAGAATGCGAGGCGGATCTAATATTATAGCGAACTAATGTTTTGACGTCCGCATCTCTTTAACGGCGGAGCAGTAAACAAATCGCTCTTTCGCCGTCATCCACTCAATGCAGCTCTAGGGATTAGCGCTGCGCGGCGCTTCGGCGGCGCTTCCGCGTCCGGTTTGAACCCGGCGTGACGAGCAGTCCGCCCCGGTTGACGTTCGCAACATCGTCCGGGGTGGGGGGCGTGGCAGTGGCGGCGGCAGCAGGGGCGGCGGCAAATAAAAAAAAAAGTGGGTACGTGCGCTGGAGCGTCCACGTGACTGCCTCTTGTCCAGTTGTGCGATCGACCCACACTGCCTTCGCGATCGACCGGTCGATCGCGATCGACGTATTGGGCACCCCTGATGTAGAGTATACTTTATATAATAAGGGCAGATAATAGCCCGCAATAAACTCACAAGCTTTGTGAGTCATGGCCCCCGCTGAGGTTAGATGAGAGGAAGGTAGTGAGTTGAGTCGTGCTGGTACAGGAAGAACAGTTTGTGTGGGGAAAGAATCCAGGCACTTCCTGTTGCTGCAGCACAACATTACGCACATGATTGTACAGATGAGGAATATTTATTTTACACTAAATATATCTAAATGGCAATTCACAACGAATTTATTATGAATATCTGATTAAAGGATGTTGACGTACTGTTGATCATAGCTATGTCTGCGTATATAAAACATTTAAACCTGTGTGTGTGTTACCGTGAGGCAGGTTTCCTTCACTTGCTTTAAATGTAACACTCATCTCACACGAGTCTGTGCTGCACATGTGGGCCTATTAGTAAGTGTCAGCGTGAGCAGAGAATACACTGTCGGATAACTGTGAGTTGGTTGCCATGCGGCTCATCCTGCTGCTGCACTGATATCCTCGTTATGGCTCTGAGACAACCGACCCATCTGGTTCGGGGCCGCCGGGCACCAAGGTAAACACAACACCCATGCAGCGCGCACAGCCACACACAGAAACACACACAGACACACCGCTAAAGAGAGAAACAGTCTCTGTGATGTTGAGCCTTGATCTTCAGAGTGATGATGTTAAATTTGTTTGAGGTTTGTCACACATACAAACCAACATAGCAGAAGCCATGAGTGTACGTAGAACAAGTGAACACGACAAACAGGAGGCAAAAAAAGAGGAGACAGATGGAGAGGGGGTGAAGACAGTCCAAGATGAAGTATGTACAAAGTGAAGGGTGGACTTGTACCAATCTGTAAAGCAGTTGGGAGGAATAGCCCGAAGTAGAAGAAAACAACAATCACAGAGAGGAGGAATTCGTTTCATTTTATGTGCCACTTCAGCCCAGTTAACATAGAGCAGATGTTCTCTGCTGTTCTCTCTGCTGCAATAAACACAAAACCGTCTGATGATAAAAAGCATTAGAATCATCTGAGGGGCACAGCTTCCAGCAACAGCTCATTACTCCAACTTTATTGAAATTGCTTCTAAAATATAAAAACTGCATATTCTCCGATCTTTCAGAGGTTACGTGAGGCTTCACACGGAAGAGAACAGGAGCAAAGCCTCCAACACTTTCAATGCATTTCAGGAGAGTTTTATTGAGGTATAATTGAGAATGATTCGAATGATATTAAATTCATTGTGAACAAGAGGAATAGACTTTGGACCTCAGCAGGAAGAGGAACACCATAGAACTGCCTATGTATCAGGTGCCTATTAAAATATGAAGGAGACGTTGTCCCCTGAAGGGACTGGTAGTGATGATGAGAAATGAACCATGAAGAAGGAATGACCCCTTTGATTTGATGGTTGGGGGGATTTCATGATATCCAGAATTGAGGTGATGCGGGTAGTAACATAATTTGTGGTAGTTGTTATAAAAATTATATATATATATATATATATATATATATATATATATATTAATACAATAGAACAAAAGTTTCATTGTATTAAATGTATCTAACAGTGGGGTATATATAGAGCCTCTGAGTGGACATCCTGCACTTTTTTAGGTAGAATCAGAATTATAGTTCTTGACTTTTTTTTACCATGGAGCTAGAACCTGCAGTAAAATTGTGAGGATCAGTAAAACCAATAAAATGTGTAATGCAGTGTCAAATAAATGTATATTCTTCCATCACATTACCAGCAATACTAACATGACTAACAGTTTGAGAAGTCTTGGTATGATATTTCATCAAAACCCGCAGTCTTTATGTCACTCAAAGTCGCCTATTTTGCTTTTAAAAAGTAACTATAATTCCTCCACTGTGACTCAATTATCTACTTATACAATTTTTAAATGTCAAAAAAGATTTGTATTTGATGCTTTTCATCAAGAACTTCTATTTGACAGACAAGATAAAATCCTTCTGTTGTCTTCTTTGGATCTCCTCCCCCAGCATTTATACTTGAGTGTGTGCGCGCGCGCGTGTGTGAGTGTGTGTCTGTGTGTGTGTGTGTGTCTGTGTGTGTGTGACACACACTTGTCAAAATTGGCATTTTGACAAGTGTGTGACAGTCGAATCTGTCAACAATGGCGGCATGATGAATCCTTACACAATATGCTGGCATTGAAAAGTGTCTCTCAAACAGACAGAGGGAAAAGAAGGCGCTACCAAATAATGAGGGCCGCTGATTGGCTCGAGGACAGGAGAGGCTTGATTGGGTCCACAATCAACAGATGCCAATAGTTGTTGAATACGGTCTGCCGTGCTCTCTCGTCATATCATCTCCTGAAATCAACAAACACAGAAAGTTTGACCGGTCTTTCTGTTGACTTCCAAGTTGCTCCTGAGTGACTCATAACACCGAGTTTTGTCAGGACAAACAGAAATACTTCTGTAGTGCTGTGGGACTGTAGCTTGATTTTGACACCTCTGCTGACACATTGCCTTTGACCAGCAGGTTGTCCTTGGCTCTGTGCACTTTCTTTGCTTGTCTTTTTTTTTACCTTTTGTATATATTACCTTTATTTTAATCCTATCTTTGCAGCATAAAAATACACCCCCCGCTGTCTCAGAATTGGCTCCAAGGAGTCGACAAAAAGCCAGAGGGGGAGAAGGAGGAAATGGACGGAGCAAAGTACTCAGCTAATAGAAAAGAATTTAATGAAACGTGCACCTTTGAGGCTCAAGTCTCCGTGGACTCCTGAACAAGGCTTTCACTGGCCTTTGAGAAGGGCAACGTGTGGATGACTCATGGCCCTGCTTCACAAAGCAAAAGGGACTGATTGCTGGTATTTATGGACAACACAGAAATGGTGAGCTATCTCTATGTTCTCCAGAAAAGTACAATCTGTAACTGGTGGTTTGAGGAAAGAGTCACTATGTATTCTTATGGTGGAATATTATAAAACATATAAGAAAGTCATGTAATTTGTACCTGCTGGGGTTTTTCCCGACTGACCATTCATTAAACCACTTCCCTGAACGGTAATAGTTTTGTCGTAGCTTAGCAACCGTGAGTAGGCACGGCCTCAAGGGCTGAAGATATCGTATGTTTAAAACTGTAAGATAAAATGAAAACAGAAATATTTCCCTCCGACATATACATAGTTCTTTAGAATTATACAGTAGCTGTAAAAAATATATACTCAAGTGAAGTACAAGTATCTTACAAATGTATTTAAAAATGTAAATGTCCGAATCAGAAAATGAAAATGACTAATCTTAGCCTTTGACTGCTGCATTGTACTTCCGGCTCTCTGGCTTGCGTTATGCACTGACTCATTCACATTAAAATGTCTCCTTAGTTGTTTGTGAGTCCTCTCTGCAGAGCTGTTATCTATGGTTAAAACAAGTCTACACCCTCGGTCAACATGACCAGCAATCGCCTTACTATCCCGTTAAATGCCTTCCATATAAAAGTTCAGCATCACTCTTGTCTTTGCCAACGATATTTCTTGGCCTCTCCAAAGTGGCTCACAATGGCAGCCTACGTGTGCGCTGTGTGAAATTGAGGAGGACCTAAGACAATAACTCTTAACACCACAGAGCCTGCATTTATTTATATTGTTAACACTCCCACTAACTACAGTTGGAGACTTATCAGCCTCCAGTTATCTGGTGATAGGTGCAAACCAGGATGCCATTACAAAGCCACTGTTGTAATTATCTTTTGTAAATTTCAGCCGAAATCATTTACTACCTTAAAACAACTCAACACATTGTGTCGTTGTCCACATGCTCTTTTGTCACAGCTGCCCAATGATAATATAATACAGTATGCCATCAGGACAGCTTCTCAAAAGTGAAGCCAAAACATCGCCCCCTGGTGGTTGGCTGTAGTTCATGCCATAAACACTGCCTCCGTGTTAGCAGAAAGGATGTGCTTCTAACTAAAACAAATGTTTCTCTAAATATGGTTTCTGTCAGCTCTTATCACACTAATGCTGGTTCGTGTGTTCATGTTTCTGATGCAATGGTTTGGATTTTTAACTTGATCATCTAAAAATGGTCTGAGACGTCATGATTGTCAGCTGAGATTGACCTTTTCTCAGGTTGTTGTGGGATGTTGTTACCATGGCTCCACTTCCTGATCACTACATTTGGCTTCATGGGATTAGCCCCTCTAAGTGACTTTCGGTGAACTGTGTTATCTAAAATAAACTGTTTTCTTTAGTTGCCCGTGGTTTCTTCCTGCAGTTTTCAACCTGCTGTAATTTCCTACCCAGTCCAAATAGAATGTTTAGACCCAGCATTAACATTCGATCGCAAGTGGACAGCTCTAAGTGCGTCAGTTCACACCTGACATTAGGATGTGTCTCCAGTGACCGTTTGTGATTGGATCTCGCCTCCACTCTTTACATGCAAATAGACACTTGCGTCATTTCTGTTTACAAAGACTAAATTATGTTGTTTTTAGCCTGTCTGAGTCTACAGATGGGTTCGTTGTCAATGAGTGTGTGTGTGTGTGTGTGTGTGTGTGTGTGTGTGTGTATGTGTGTATGTGTGTGTGTGTGTGTGTGTGTGTTGACGTTCTTGCAGTTATGCAAATGATCGATGTTATGAGCCCATGAAGGATGCGCATTGGTAAATACCATACAGGAAATGTTGTTTTCCAAACATGGCGTGTCACCAAAAAGTAAATATGGATATTTAACCGAGAGAAGAAGGAGCTTTCTTTATCTGCAGTGCAGAAATGTCATGTCCATATATACAGCTCACTGAACTGAAACTGAGGGAAAAAGAAGGAAGATCACATGTCCCTCCATATCTACTCTGTCAAATCCAAGATCTCCGCCTGATGAAGAGCTCCACCTGTAAACTCACGTTTTCCATGAGATGTCAGCTGTGCACGCTCACATAAAAGAGAAAATTTATGTACTATTTAAATAGATTTAAATAGCACAAGCTGTGTTACTTATATTTCTGTAGGTTCCCGCCTTGCTATTACAGTTATGCCTTCAATGGAATTTTATTTATACCATGAGAAATGTATATCTCCTCACTTAGTTATGCTTCACCCCCCTGGGAGTGTGAGATTACTCATGGTGGTATAGATCTAACATTTAAAACTAATTTCATTCTAACCTGAGCTGTTAACAGGTCAGAGACTCAAGAAGCTCATTACCTCCGCCCAGGAGGTTATGTTTGCTGGCAAGATCGCACAACAACAATTGAACTGGTTCCCATAAAACTTGGTGGAAGGATACGATGTGTCGGGGAAGAACATATCAAATTTTGATGCAGAACTGGATCAGGGGGCAGATCCGTTTATTTTTTTTCACTTTCTTCAACATTTTTACAGATTTCCCAAAAATGAATTAATGGATCTTGTTGAAAAACATTATATATATATATATATATATATATATATATATATATATATATATATATATATGTGACTGATTTCTATGAGTGGGTGATTTGGTGCAGCTTTGATGAATTCAAGAGGACTGCAGGGCCTTATGTGGGGAGTAGAGTCATTTTAAAATGTAAAGGTGTGAAGTCAAAACCAATAGTTTCTCACGTCGCAGGGAGAATTGAGATCCTACATTTGAATAATGAACTTTATGGAAATTTCCAATAACTCCCATATGTCTCGGAGATCAGCAGGATGCTGAACCAGCAGATAGTTGATTCTATACTCCACATCAGGAGCGGCAGTTTATTCTATATTTCTGCAGAAGAGAAAACCCAGGGAATAGAGTGAACTCTCATGTTATGAATATTGTTTATATTTTGTCAAGCTTATTATTGATATCCTGCCTACAAATGGCTACTGTGGCTCACAAGGTCGGGGGGACGTGGTTCAAATTTTGCAAAAAGACAAGAAACATGCCACATTAATGCTGTCCCTTCAGTCTCCACTTTATTTTGACACACAGCTAAAAGACATAAAACACATTTTCAACATTAAAAGCAATATACGGTTTTGTGTTTTCACAGCAAATTGTAGTTTCTACTTTTGTGAGATTTTAAGATTATGGAATCTGTCAGTGTTTTATAAAACATGGTGACATCATGTTCTACTGTTGCTGTCGAGTTTCTAGGATTTATTTCTGTCTTCCCATCAGAGTGGAGATGTTTTTCTGTATAGAAGAGCTCTCATAGAAGAGGGTTCTATGAGCAACAAAATTATTAAAGTCATATGTTGTTGTGTGCTGAAATACCACTCAAAGGTATTTGATATTTACTAAATTACTTCCGGTGGACATTAGGATACTACCCCCTGTATTATTAATAGCCTTAATCTACAGATACATGTTAGCTGTAGAACTATTTATCTGTTGTTCTGCTAATGCATCAAAGCACTTTGAATTTGATCAAAATTCTGATTAATGAATAGTGATGACTATTTTGCCCAGTGGAATGAAAGTGTGCATTAATGGTTTTCTTTGTTTAATCTCATATTGGTTGGTTTGTTGAAATGTCTGTTCAAGTCTATGTGAAAAATAAAGTAAATAAAAATGAATAATGTTTATGATCAAAGTATTATATTAAAGACTTAGAGATTTAGTTGGATATTGGCTCTCTTTCATTAGATCAGATGAGATGACGTGTGCAACAGATGGATGAAAAGTATCGACTTAAGTTCTATCATCTGAAAATAAGCATCAATCAGATATTATTTCTATCCTTGAAAATTGGTAAGAATCCGTCCATGTATCTTCTGTAGTTTTTTTGTACACACACACACATATAATATTAAATGGCGTGGAAAGAGAAAGGCTTTCTTTAAAGGCAGCTGCGGAGGTCAGTCCTGCTGTGAGGCAGCAGGTGAACATGCCTCTTTGACTCTCTCCTTTGTGATATTGCTGACACACTCAACCCCCTTTTGAAAGCACATCTAGAGCCCGGGTGCACTGCTGCACTCGCCAGCAGCACAGCACGCATCTTAATAGTCTAAAATGACATGAATCCTAACAAGTGCATTTCCAACTGATTCGCTCCCTCCAGTGTTTATGACTCATGTTCTGTTTTGATCCACAAACACTGGATGTTTTCAGTCCAAACAAACCGTGGTTAAGGAGCCGCATTTATCTTTTCATTGGCTTTAGGAAATTGATTCAGCTTCTGCTCCATGAAGTCAATTTTCTCTCACTAGCTGTAGCAGAGTTACTCTTCTGCGGCAGCATGTTCCGCACATGTTGGCGTCATTTAGTGAACGTGATTGGAGCCTGTAGACCGATGTTCCAAACAGGTAAGATACAAATCCATTGTCAAGCATTATTTCATCACATTAATTCAATTATTCTCTTTTGAAAACAGTAACAGTGAGAATACGGCTGCACCCGAATAAGAAATCAAATTTGGCTGTTCAATGGAAATATTCACAGATTTTTCCCCTTATTATTCTTATAGACTATCAAGCAATGCAGGACAGCTGGATTTTTTTGGACGTTCATGGCTTGGAGGCAAGATGGGGAGTAGTCGGTATGTTGCAACATGCAACGTCACCACTAGAGGGCACTAAATCCTGACCACTATACCATTGATGAATTGATGTGAACTGTAAATTCACCACCTGTAAACAAAGGCCAGAAGATAACGTTATCTCAGGGCCTGACGGTGCTGCTGCTTCATTTTCATTTATACTCGCGCTGGGGAAGGGGACAGATAAGGATTTAAGTGCAGATAATTCTGCAGACCAAAATTTCCCCAGAGGTACGCTGCACACGGACTGGAAAAACAAAAACAAATAATTCAACAACAAATGATTAAAATCTTCGAGAACACATTAGTTTTATATTACTGTATAAAACACTTTTAACTTATGTATTTAAATGTATAGTTTACATTTCCATATTTCAATCCAAAATGCTGCAAACTAAATTACAAAAATCAAATAAAGTGTTTGTGTTTCCACCTTGTTCCGTGGATAATTCTTTGCCACATTTAACCCCGAAGAGTGTCGATAAGTTCACATGGTAACTAATGTTCTAACAATTAACCTTATTCAGAACAATACACTATTTCAATTATGATGTCCAGATGAGGTGCCAGTAGAATATTCTATTCATGCTCCTTTTTGCATGTCAGTGTGATTATGACTCACATCATAACTTCCACTCCATTGTACACCTGACGTCAATCCAGTTTTAAAACACCAACTAGAAATTGTTCAATGTTCATTGCCACTGTTGTATAATTTGGGATGTTTTCTTTCTACTTTTGCAAAAGCTACATTTTACTTTTCCCTCTTGTTAACACCAGTGCCTGTGTGTTCCATGTCCATGTCACAAAATGCTGGGAGAACTCCAACAGGACGTTATGATATGATTAAGGTTTAACATTTAATTCCAAGTAATATCTTATTCAGATTATTGTGATAAAATGCTGTTCATATGGCAGTGTCTTAATCAGACTATTGTCTAGTCCCATTAATATCTGAATATTTTTGTCACTCAATGTGAATTTCTCAACAGTTTAATAAAATGCCTTTGAATACCTCTGAAGCTTTCCATTCAACATGTTCTATATTGTTCGATTGGACGTTCAGAATCTAAACTCTATGTTTTACTTCCTGTTCCTGTCTGCATTCAGTCATCATGCTCAGATAAACCATCAGCTCCATGTCTCAAAAGCAGAAACAAGTATTGCATCAATATTCTTAAGACAACAAAAAACTAATACTTTCATTTCTGATGTTGTAATGCCAGGGCTTTACATCTGTATTTAAATGACTTACTTTTTGTTAGCACAACAAACAACATTAAAACAGCACTTATACACACTGACAATGGAACTTTGAACCACATTGATGCAACATGTTGTTGTGAGGATCAAGTAGTGTCAGACAACAAAATGCCAAGTTTTGGAAACTTGCCGATGTGAAGTTTCTTTGCCGTGTGAATCAGACTCTTCTAAAGTTGCGTTTGCTTTTATCTCTCATTCAAGTGTCCCGGCCCCTGCAGCTCAACACCAGCTCCTTCCCAGCACGATGGTGCCGGCTCATTGCCTCGCAGTGGGGATCATGTAAAATGGTTAATGAGCTGTGCTGCTTTCTCTCAGACATGGCTCTTTCAATTACAGCAGAGAGTTCAAGTCTTGTGTCATCAGACCACAAATACTTTTATCTGCAGTTTTTTCTTTCTGACTTTGTGCTAACTCCAGTCAGTGCCGAATTTCTTATTGAAATAAAAGAAAATTGATGCCTGGTCATTGACGTGTGTGTGTCAGTCGTACGTACTGCCACAGATAGGTATGTAGATATGAGTTAAGTTGGTGTACATCTTATAATAAATGAAACCACGCTAGATATTCTAATTTTCAAATTCTAAAGTTTGGTTTAGATTGGCAGTGGGATGCAAAACATCACAACAGACAGTCCGGCAAAAAGGACTAAATGTGAATAATGCTGCACGGAGAAGGATGCTGGCATGTGAAAGGTTACAGTTGTCTCAACTTTGTGATTTGTTTTTAGACCTGCTTATCAAGCTGGCTAATATAGTGACAATGAAAACAGGCGAAGTGCTGTCAAGTAGCAGTTCAGCTGACCAGGTAGCCCAGCTTGTTGGGTAATGAAATAACTATTAAATTAAATTAAACATTCAAGTTAGCTACAAGTAAGTGTTTAAAATTATGAATTGTGAATACTGTAGATGAAAGGTGATGTCTCGATGTAATCTATTGATTTCTAGAATGTAACTTTATTCTGAATACCACCTATTTAAATTGTTCCAGTAACTACCTTGAGTTACTCAGTTTATGTTTTCTTTATATTTATTAATTTAATAATACATTTAAATTCATTAGACACATTTTGTCACTACCAAATACTGATATCACAACGCATTTTTCTCACAATCTGATGTTTTTTAATCTATTTTAAGAACTTGAAGAATTTTCACATAATTCAAATAAAGGTTTGGCAAACATGTATTGTTTCAGTAGTAAAAGAAGATAACATTTGGAAAGCAGGTTGAGGTTTCTTACTAATCTAAAAATAACATTTGATTTATTTAAAGCTCAGTTTAAGTCGATCCTCAGGACGGATTTGAGAGGTACGAGTGTAGGATGTGGTGAGGGGGGGCATTCACCTGTCAGAATTAACACTGAAGGCTTCAACACATGGCACGCCTGCCTGATCTTACTTCTGTTCTCCCAGGGAAGATGGAGGGATAAGGAGGCTGATCTGGACCATTGAGATGCAGTCATGGGAAACAGACTGCAGAACCTGTTGCCTTGCCAACCAAGCCCCTTGGAGTGTGAGGGTTAAATGTAAAAGATTCCCTGCCAATGCAAATATAGGCTGCCATCTGTTTTCATTACAGCCCTTTTGTTACATTTTTTAATATGCAAGAATGTGCGGGCGTGTAGGTGTAGGTGTTCACATCACAGGTCCTTTTCACCAGGATCCTAATTGGATTTTTGATGGGAATGCAATTTGCATATACCTGGAGTAATTACACGAGCATCAATAAGCGTCTCAAGGTGCAGATACGATATGTCGGCTATATTATGCAATTTTATTGATATTACTGCACGTGTGTACCATAACATTTAAAATGATCACTGACAAATTATTAAATACACAGAATTGGTTGAAGCTTGTAATCATCATTGTTGCCCTTGGTTTTACTTTCAACATCTAAATAGTAAATATAGTCCATCCATCTCTTTTTGTTTACATAACACCCACTTGTCCATTCCAGGTAATACCAGTTTTAATTGCGCTTTAAATTACAAGAGAAACTTCTGAGAATCTAAAGTTTTGTGGTCAACTTGATTTCTGTTTCTGACTATGAATCTCCAGAGGAGCCGTCACAGATACGGCAACGGCGAAAAACAGCAAACTTGTTGCTTAGGAACAGTGAGAAATAACCCTAACTTTTCTTGAAGCATCTGATCATATCTCCTACGGTGCGCAAAGCTGTGTGTGTTTGAGTGTGTGCGTCGCAGGGGGTGGGGGTGGCGGTTAGGGGAGTCAGGTTGAGAAGAGGTTGTTTCTAGGCAACTGTTTTTTTTTTAATATGAAACTTGTTTGTTTTTCTGATTGCTGTCTCTTCCTATTCATTACGATGCCGCTTTTCCACAAATGCGATATCATTCAGGCAGGGTTAACTGGCTCTCTGGTGTATGACCCTGCATATCTCTGTGATGCAAAAACAAGTAAGACGCTTTGTGCTGTTTGAAAAAAGATCACAAAGATTGTAGTTATATGGATCAGAGGCTCCATGTCTTCTAACCCAAACCCAGACAATACACTGTATATGTAGACTTAGGTGGAATTAAAGATAAACTGTTAAACCAAATTTTTTTCATATAGGGAAAATATTTCCATTTGTCCTCTGCATGTTTTTTTGTCTGAAACATACATATTCTACATTTGTTCGCCTGCACATCCGTCTTTTTCCATGCACATGGCTGCAGCTCGCCTCCAGTGGCCTTTGAGCATTTGACCTATAGCAGCTGTTTGCGTGCTCCCCGGTCCTGCCGCAGATCGGAACAGTTAATTACACTGCAGCCGCTGAAGTTCAGTTCATAAACAGGAAGCCTAAACCCGTTGTTCATTAAGTTTTCAAATGGTACGGAGCCTGTTGATAGGATAACATACGTGTGCCATGCAGCCGTCTGAAATGTCATCTCGTGACCTTATTATCCTCATCATTCTAATTAATGCTGCGTGTGTGTGTGTGTGTGTGTGTGTGTGTGTGTGTTTGTGTGTGTGTGTGTGTGTGAACAGGCGCAGATACATTTGAACATTTGTCCAGCCCCACATGATGCATAAATACATAAAGAACAGACTTGTTCTGTAAAGTTAATTTGAGGTAGTTACACAATAATACATTTTTGAGGTAGATAAAAACCCACTTGCACATCCAATCTACAGTATTATCTCCATAGAGTACAGACAGAGCGGTGACTAATGGCAGCACCTACCTCCTCCTCCACAAAGCAAAACAGGACACTGATGTATTTGATTTGTGTTTTAATTGGCTGCATGAGGTGTTTAATTAGAGGCTTCAAATTGGATGTTTCAGGTGGAAACCTGCGGCGGATTCCGTGTTTTGTCGAAGCCCTAATTAAAAGTCCCTTCCTCAGAAGACACAACCTCCACATTACACAGACGCACATAGTGTGAATGTCAGCATGCATGGGTTGCGTGTCAGAGGGCAGACAACCCGCTGCCTCCACTAACAGCGAGTTCACGTGCAGCGTCCCTTTAATGATCCCAGCCAGTAGTTTATCCTAGTGATCTGACGGTGCCCAGCTGTACGGCCTGTCGGTTTGGTCAAATCCCTCTTTGTGAAGCTCAGTGCCGATGGGGTCTAATGACTGTAGAAACTGTATTTATAAAAAAAGAAGATATGTGAATGATGACGTCATCTGATCCTGGTTTCTCAAAGTGATATTAAATATTTATTGTAGGTAGAGCTTTCCCACTTATGGACCCTCAGTGTAGATGATGTGCCAGATTTGCAGGTCACCAAACTTTAAATAAACTAGTCATAATCAATCAGAGTGACACTTAGTGGAGGGGATACCTCCACCATAGCACAACAGTCGTCTTACATTTAAATCAAGCTGCACTAAATCTCACACACTCACAGATATCAGTTTCCTTAATGTGCGGGATCATTGAGATCCATTAATGATTTCTCTGAGAAATCCAGGACAGTTGAAACACGCCCTATCTCACCATGTTAAACAAAGGGACAAAACAATTCCTGAATCCCAACCACAGTTTAGTGGGTTCCTCCTTGACCCATAGGACATCCTTCCCCAAAGTTTTGTGGAAATCCGTCCAGGAGCTTCTATATGATCTTGGTTAAACAAACAATCCTGTAAACAAACAAAAAGAAAAAGGTGAAACATAACTATATGGGAATACGTAATAAAAAGACATGTTTTAGAATAGTTTTCTGAGGGTTTTCTGACATAACACTGTGATAAAACATAACAAAGACTGAACAATGGCATTTGCATATAGCATTCTTTAATAATCAGTGGATATCTTATTGTGTTGCTTATGTTTTACTTTTAAAATTTTATATTTGTATCTTGTTTTTCATAATGTGATTGTCTTGGGATGTGTGTTGGGGGGATCCAGGATACTTTCCAACTCCTCTTTGGTCTGTCTGGTCGATATGGTTCAGATTTCTTGCATTTACTCCCTGTTTCCAATATTTCTCACATTTAAATCCAATTTCAGTCACTGTAAGTTTCTTAAAACAAACAATTTTCAGCAACAGCTGCTTTATTTTTTGTGGACTGATGTATTTAACTGCGGAAGATCAAGAATACCTTTATCAGGCCCTGAGGGGCAACTGGTTTTACAGTGGAAGGAACCAGACAAGTAATGATGATGAAAAGTGAATTTTAGACCACAATGAAATGAAATGACTGGTTTGGGCATTTGAGATCACCCTGACTCAGATTGAGCTAATATTGGAAAGTAAGCAACAAAGTAAAAATCCCACAAATAAGTGAACCACTTAGGTGAACCTCTCCGATTGGCCTGATGCGTCATGGTTTTGAGCGATTGCTTTGTGTGTTGTGTCCCAATCCAGGATCCAGTTTCAACAGGGAATACATTAAATTAAAGAGACAAAATACTGTTTCACTGGGACTTAAATTCTGTCCCATGGTCTGACGTCAGACCCGTGGAGTCTATTTCTAAACAATGTCACGGAATAAGGAAGTGAAAAAGGAATGAGTCCTTAACCTTATTTAGTAACAACATGCTGTGATCATTCACTTGTGGATCAGAGGAAAAACAAGTTAAAAGTTTTATACCATCACCTTTTCAAAAAAACAGCTCTCATCTAAACATGATCCAAGAGGCTGGGATCAACTTGTCTTGTGAATCAATTACTTAACATTGGGTTAGAGATATTACAGCCAACTTCAATATTCTTTCTCAACACAACAGTCCTGCATGTTGCATTCAAACATGAAGAAGGTTATGGACTCTACCAGAGACATTCTATAAGGACTTCAACTCTATGCACCTATCTTTCCTGCAGTTAGATAGCGCCCTCTGTTGGAAAACCACTTATTTCCACAAGTTAAATCTGCCACTTACCTACGGAAACGTATTTACAAAAGCGTATTGCATTCACTTAAAAAAAAGCCCTTTTTTCTGAGATAATTATCTCATTTTTACTCTGTAAAAGAAAGTCATGCCTTAAAGTTATTAACATGTATCCTCTATGTGTGGCTGCACCTTCACAGCAAGTGGAAGTTGTCTATTTGGTCTGTTAACAATTTCTTAAACTAAGATTCGGTTCCAAAAATATTCAACAATCTTAAATTGACTAATAAATCAAGCCGATCAAAACAAATAATTTTTTGTACAGACCCTGAGATATATGATGTTTGTGTGTTGCACAATTTTTAAATTACAAAACAATTTAAAAACAACACATTTGATGTATATTTTTCACCAGGATAATGTACTTGATATAAGTATAACAATTAAAAATAAAAATAATTTATAAAAAAATATATACATTCTATCAGGGGTTTTTATCTCAGAAAAACAAAGCTTTTGTTTTTTTCAAGTGAATGCAATATGCTTCCGTATGACAGTTTGTAATTATGATAGTTACTGTAAACAACTGTCCTCCACCTCTCCTCTATTCTCACCCAATGAGTCAGGTACTGTTGGATTGGTTAAAGGGCGTTTTATGTTTTTGCTCACAACACCAACCCCATTGCACAACCCTAATTTCCACTTCTATCTTAACTTTGTATAGAACTATATCTATAATGTATAACTTGGGCAGTGATAATATATAATACTCTACGTATTGTATCTGTGAAAATGATATAGTTGTATTAATTTCATTAAATGTCTCTCTGCTTTCAGAAAACTTGCACAGATTAAGACATCAATGAAGATGTTGTGCAAACATTCATATTTAGTGTCTATAATTAGCCTTCCAGTTAATACGCTCCCTGTTTCTTCCCAGGGTTTCCAGGGAAGAGGTTTATTTGCCTTATTGCAGCAACACGTTTCAACAAGAAGTCTGATGCAAGACGTCTTATCACAAGGTTCCTCCCCTTGAGTCACGGAGGGCTTCTGGCTTTTCAGCAGAAAAATCTCCTCTTACTTTTGGCTTTGTTAGTAGAATATCTTTGAACCTGTCTAAAATATTCTGTTTGTCTTCTTTTCATCACATAAAAAATAGATTTTTCTAGCAGCAGGTGATAATATGTCAATGATGTGCTCTCTCAGAGACTTAGTTAAAGGATTTTGATGATTCATTAGGGAACTGTCGGGGAAGGTATGTGCTCTACTGAGTGCATTCTAGTTTGTCATTAAACACAGTTAAAGAAAGTCGGGGAAAAAATCCTGGATCAGCCCCTTACTCTGCATCTGCACCAAAAAAATGAATGGGTTTTTCTCGGCCCCATCAGGCCCTATCCATCCAGGAAGGTTGGCTCAAATTGGTCAAGAAGTTTCTGTGTAATCCTAACAAAAAACATCAACCTACAAACAAATAAAAACTAACCAACAAACACAGACATGGGTGAACATGTGACCTGGATACGTATGTGTGTAAATCAAAAACTGGACAATTTTATTGAAGGTTTGGTTTTAAATTTTCAAATAATAAGTTTGACTGCAATAGCTCAGACAGTCATATTTAGGAGAAGTGGAGGGGGGGGGGGGGCAGTCAGTGGGGAGTCAGGTGGAGTGTGATAAAAGGACACACCCTCTCACCTTATAGTGACCTAGAGATCTTCAAGTCACAACACTGCCTGAAAGTCAAATTGGTGAAGTTGTTTTCTCCATTTGCACTTGTCCTCTTGATTTGCATTGGTCTCTCTCAGCCACTGTTCTAACCTAACCGGTCTTAATTTTAAAAAGTTGCCATATTTCCTCTCAGGTTCGTTTCTTGTTTCCAATCAAGTTTTAAAAGGTGGCGTGTTTCTGAAGTGGGCGGCGCTGTAGCACATGTGACAGCTGACGTCACAGCGGACGCCGCCATGCTGCAGCTCCTGAGACGCAGCGCTGTGTTGTGTCTGTTGGCGGAGAGAGGACTAGTGAGAAGCATGGTGAGTGGACCGGAAGCCTCCGTGTGTGTTTCCTCGTTGACTGTCTTCTGTGGTTCAACCGTGTTCGTGTCTGATGCCTGTTTAAACTGCGCTTAGAGGTCAGGCAAATCTAGGACATCTATTTTTAAATGCGGTGCAACAGAGAAATGGGTCCGACTGGAAAGAGTCTGATCGACTTTTTCTCCGGTGTTGACTGGAGCTGATGGAGCTCACGTTAAAATCCAACCAGATGCTTAGTGTTTCTGCTGTGGTGTCGTGACTGCTGCTATCGGCCCGTTTTACTGAGACACTCCGAGATGAAGAGATCTCGTTAAAGCTGCTGACAACATCCAATGTGATGAGCTATAAAAACTGCGTGTGGTTAATCCCCTTATTTTGTAATCCGTTCACTTCCTTATTATGTTATTTTTTGTTCCTGTGTGAGACTTAATCACAGACATCTGTTTTCCATGTACTGTCATGGGTTGGGTTGTGTTTTATGACACTAATAGGCCGAAGTGCACTGAGATTAAGGAGAAGTTGTGGACCTCCACGTCTTTCCTTACATCTGGATCAGTCTTTTTACTGCTGAGTCACTCTTGCCAAAAATCACACAGATATAATTATTTAACGTTAGTCCACAACGATTATTATCATGATGAATGTCACATTATTATTACTGTGAAGTTTAAAGACGAACTTGTGCTCCTGAGTGATCGCTGTAATTTTAAAGGATCGACAAACAGCAAATCACAGAAGCATCTCATCAATATATATCTTTGCTTTATTTCTACTGATTAATATTATCTTGCGATAATGATTGATCGATAATGATTGATAATGTTTTATTGCCCAGCCCTGACTCGTGTTGTGTATTTCTCAAGTTGAAACCTATGTTTGCCCTTTGGTTTGCCACCATGGACTTTAACCATGATAAGCTCCTCCACTTTACGTCTTACTCAATCACCCCACCTCACCTTCCTCCACCTTTCTGCAGTGTGCTCAGGTGGGAGACCCGAAGAGCGCCAAGTCCATCTACGAGTTCTCGGCCAAGGACATCGATGGCAATGAGGTGTCTCTTGAAAAATACAGGTAAAGTCAATGTATAAAACTTAATATCATACATCCTTATGCTCTAACATAGGCTATATACAGTTCACCCAAACATAAAAATGCACTTGTTATCTGCTCACCATTATGCTGATGGAGGGGTGGGTGACGTTTTTGAGTTGACAAAACCCTTTTGGAGTTTAAGGGGTAAACAGCGTTGCAACTTTGACGAGATCAGAGAGAATTCTGTTCTATAACAGAGGACATTTAGGCCGAAAACATTGTGTAAATGACATTTCGTGTCACATTTGAATGTCGGGGCTCACAGACACTTGGATGACACCACAGAAGCACTATGGAGGCATTTTATGTTTGTTTTTTTGCATTTGAAGAAAGTATTTGCCTTTCACGCTGTTTACCCCTGAAACTCCTGAAGTCTTTATTCAGAGTCAAACACTTGACTCCCCTCCATTGACATAGTGCTGTGTAGATAATGAGTGCATTTTCCTTTTTGGGTGAATTATCCCTTTAAGTTGCAAGAATTGGAATAGTATGGAGTTGAAATGTCTTGTGGTTGTTCTGAATAGACGTCATTACAAATATGACAAACATTCTTGTTTTCTTTTTGTTCCTGCCAGAGGGTTTGTATGCATCATTGTAAATGTTGCCTCCAAATGAGGAAAGACCGAAGTAAACTACACTCAGCTAGCGAAGATGCACGATTCCTACGCTGAGAAAGGTTTACGGATCCTGGGCTTCCCCTGCAACCAGTTTGGAGGACAGGTAACAAGCATAGCCTGATGACTTCTGTATGTTTCCTTTTCTCTATTCTGTACTGTATCACGAGAATGCATTCATCACCCCTGAACTGTTAAACTATTGGCTGTTCATCTTCAACATTCCTTCCATTTCCCAATGTTTTCTGGTTGGATAAATATTTACATCATTGTACCATTACGCAGTTCAAACAGACCTCTTTTGTTTGCATACCATGTAAAGCTGTATCAACTCAGTCGCAAAACTACGATCAGTATAATCTTTGACTAATATATTTGTTTGTGTTGTTCAGGAGCCAGGGACTGAGTCGGAGATTAAAGAGTTTGCCAGAGGTTACAAAGCAGAGTTTGATCTCTTCAGTAAGGTTGATGTGAATGGAGACAACGCTCACCCTCTGTGGAAGTGGATGAAGGCACAGCCCAAAGGCAAGGGAACCCTGGGGAAGTGAGTTACTGGCCAACTTGACTGTTGACTTAATAAGTATGATGACATTGTGCAACAAACATGTTCATTAGCCAAATGTTCGTTATTATCATTCCTCTGTGAAGGTGTCATACTGTGTGTTTGTTAGTCTTTTACTATGATGTCTCAAAATGTTTTGAATCTGGTTCCTTGATTCATCGTCAGTGAATTTCAAACTTGGTTGGAGGCCGACGCTTTTTCCCTTTTGAATATACTGTTTATTTAAACAACCAATAATTAATGGCTTTAACACTAAGTGGATTAGGAAATATTGTAAGTCCTCACTTTGTCCTTCTTTAACTTAGTAATAGCTAAAGGCAGCTCGTGATTAAAACACTGCAGGTGAAACAGCCTTGACCGTGTTCGCCCTGTTGTTATAAAGGTTCGCTTCATTATTGTAATCCAATGAAACCAACTAGAATTAAGGTGAACTCCACATTCTGTGTTCAATGGAGGATGAAACGGCAGTCTTTGTGTTAATGGCTGGTTGTTAACCTTTTGCCGCTCTCTCCACAGTAACATCAAATGGAACTTCACCAAGGTAATTCACTAATATACTTCCCATGAACCCCTTTTTAAATGAGCATCCTCAGTTCTAGCTCTACTTTCTTAGCGCAATTTCATTAAAATCCTTTTTTGTGCTTATATGTTTTTGTCTTATTACTCAACAGTTTCTTATAAACAAAGAAGGACAAGTGGTGAAGCGATACAGCACAATGGATAACCCCTCTGTAAGTTGCATTCATCTTCATTCATATCTGTTGTAGTTTCACATTTCCATGCATTCCATGAGATGCACCATTTAATGTGACACTAATTGAAATAAATGCGTTTAGTTTCATGATCTTTTGATTTAGTTGGAACATTTTTAATCTCAATTTGTTGGATTTTCCTCCTTTGTCTTAGTGTCATAGAAATAGTGGACTATAAAGGGAAGATAATTACTTATAAATAATAATCCATTTTATCAAATATGTAATAAACAATTACTCTCTGTCCATGGTCTGTATTGCGGTCATTCATCATCTCTGTCATAGTAAAAGTTTCTACTTGTTTCCGTTTGCAGGTGGTGGAGAAAGACCTGCCCTCTTACCTCTAATATGACTTTGTCTTCGTTTGACCCTTGACCTCTTCCATGGACATGAGGGTATTTGTGGGTGTCTGGACCAGTGACGGCTTGTCTGTAAACCCAACATTGGGGAGGGCAAGCCTGATGATAGCCAGCGTGCAACTGACCTACCAGAACTCCCCCACACCAAACCCTGTTAGACCATGCGAGAGGACAGTTTCAACAGTTATCAGAGTAGAGAAACTTCACATTTCACTTCAGCCTCGAAACAGCCATTCCTCTGTCTCACACAAACACCATCTTATCCTTTCTGAATGTTAGTTTACAAGCTTCTGCATGTTTCAATGTCAGTTTAAGGGAAGTATATAAGATGCTATAAGTTTCACATATTTCTGAAATGCTACTGATAATATTGTTCGCACTTAAGTTATGAAAGAGACCATTATATGTACCATTAGAATCTGTTTAATTTGGAAAATAAATGCTGTGTGAATGGTTACTATGGTTGTCTCTTATTTTAATATTATGGATTGTTTATTTGAAGAGCTTACTTGCATTTTGTAACCGATAATAGGTTTTACTTTATACATTAATATTAGATTTAAGTGAAAATGCTTTACAGTTATTTCCTGCCAAGTGAAAAGCTTTATAGTTAGGGCCAAAGCACTGACAGGCACTGACAGACTGAGGCCCTATTGAAATTGTAAGGATTATTATTATTTTTCAGGCAAATGAATTGGCTTTTTCATGTGGCCTTCTTGTGGTCCGGACGAAATGGATGAGAGCCTGAGGTTGTCCACTTGTAAAATAGCACATGTGGCCCAAATATCCCAAAACACATGTGGTCCCTTTTTTGGAAAACACTTCATGCTCTAGGCAAGGTGTACCCTGAGTGTGAAACTAAAAGGGCAAATGGTAAATATGGCTCAAAATGCACAAAACAAATTGGGGCCACCTTTGGCTGGCATGTGGTATTGCTGTGGTGAACTTGTGGCCCAGATCTGGGAAACACGTTTCAAACACTCATGTGGTATGTGGAGAGGATGTGGGTAAAAATTGGGCTACATTGCAAAATATGTTGTTTTTATCCTGCTGCTACACTGGCAGCCATTGACAGCAGATGAAGAAAAAAAAACATAAATTGAATTAATAATTTATATCCGTGTGTGATTTATTAATGTTTTACAACGGGACAATTTAACTTTCATCGTGTAAGCTTCAGTTTTATTTGATTTTGTTACGTTATCTGTAATAGGGGGGTTATCATTTAATTTCCTACTCTGATATGAATATGTCCTCACTCGCTCTGACGGTGAAACGTCCCTCGTGATCCGGGCACGACGATGCTGGAGCGCCTCATCCCTTTGCGTGAGAGCGCTGACGCACCGCGGCGGCAGCGGCGCAGATGAGCGGCACAGCTGCCTCTCCAACCAGTCTCCCAGTCTGACGGTAGGGAAACCAGTGACATGCACACGCCCGTGGAGCTACAGGCCCCGACCGCAGCAGCGAGCATCGAACACGGTGACATGGCGGGATTTCTGGATTGAGTGGAGAGGCGCGCATCTTCTTCTGACTGAGGAGGGACGCGGCTGCTCGTCCCGGAGATGGACGGGGACACTGCGGAACCCGGAGATGACGGCTCCGCCAGCCTCAGCATCCAGCTCGACCTGGGGGACACTGGTGCGTATGTCTCCGTCTGACTCATTCTCGTGTCCTTCCATCATTGCACGGGGGGTGTATCCAAACCTGCTGGTGCACTGGAGGAGAGAAGATGGATCTATAGGGAGCACATCCTGTCATGCAGCCTTATGTAAATGTATGCAGACTGAAGAGATTTTTTTTATTCCCCACTGAGACAGATGCAGGAAATAGTAGTGAGAGGAACCTAACCTGTGGAAATGAATAATCAATAGCTTGGTTAGATAACAGTGTCACAGTCAAGGCTGCTCAGCTGTGGATGCTCCACAGTGTTAGTGGGTCACTGCAGGTTGCACAAACACAAGGTGTGTAGTGGCATGCATACAAACAAATGTTTTCATGTAGGTTATACACACACATGCACACACAGCCTTGTACGTCTTTCTTAGTGTAGACACTCATTGGCATAATGCATCCCCCAGACCCTTATACCACAACCTTAAACATCACAACTAAATTCTGGATTCTGGATAATTCTGGGTTTAACCCTAAGTTGTAACCTTCAATCAGCCCATTGAAATGGGGTCAGAAAGCGAGGGTTGACCAAAATGTCCTCACTTTACCATAATGTTCTCATTCCATAAGGTTTAGGCTTCTAATGGTCCTCACAAAAATATCTGAACAAGTATAGACACACATGTAAACCTATCCTTATGTATTGACTTTGCATTGACTTTCATTTATTGTGGACAGCCTAACCAAAACCTGAACCTTAACCGTGACCAATTCATGCCTATTCCTAACTTTCATTTATATAACCACATTTCACATCTTTCCCATAACCTTGGTTAGGACCTCAAAACTAACCTTTAGCCTCATTAGGACTGGGCTTTGTTGCCTACTGCTCCTGACATGATTGATGTTTATGCTGTAAAAGGTCCTAAAGAGGCACGGAATACAGTCATTTGTATCTGCAAGAGCCACATCTCTGTGTGACAGGGCCCTTCAGCACTATGATAAACACATTCTCCCTCCAGTGTCATTTTGTCCCTCGCTTCAACCTCTGTGTGTCTTCATAATTCTTCCCATGTCCTCTTTATAGCTAAATCTGAAGAGTGCTTTACATAATCTGATATGGAATTATAGCATAAACCACACACTAATCCCTTGTGGGTATCAATCCCGGCATCTCTGACCATGTTGTGGGCTACAAAAAGAATGGCCGGATATCCTCTTTGGGTTTATGATGTTGCAAATATAATGTTTCGAACGGGACAGAAGCAGATTTGATCCTCGTTAGTTTAGCAGGTCCGACAAGTTTTCTTTGCATGTGCACGTTCAGATAAGGGAGAGATATAATCCTCTTATAAACACACATACACAGGCATTAGGGCAAACATCTCTTAATATTAACGCACACTATTTTTATTGTGTTTTCCTAACACATTAAAATCACTCATCGTTTTACAAGTCGTCAGTTCCTCACATAATGATGAAAACCTCCAAACGACTGTTTGTTGCTTGCAGCTCAGTAGCACAGTATTCTGGCGTGACCCTAATCCTACAGAGATTGTGTGTGTGTGTGTGTGTGTGTGTGTGTGTGCGGTGTGTGTGTGTGTGTGTCTGTGTGTCTCAGGACACTCATTGTTCTGTCTTACAGGCTCTAATGCATCATTAATGAGGTTTCAGGTGTGAGTAGCTGTGTGCGCCCAAATGGATCCAGTCATTTTTGTTTGTGCAGAGGAAAGCTGAATTTTGGCACCATGGTGGGTTATGGCACACTTTCCCAAGTTTGTTTCATGTACCAAAATACATTTCAATGTTTTTCCTTTTTCAGCCGCACTAGTGGCATGGATCTAGGGACGGAGATATCAGTTACCATGTTGGTCCAACTCTGGTCCTGACTCAAATATCTCAACCAATATTAAATGGACTTCCATTGAATTTTTTATATTCATCCATGTCTTTTTTCCCCTCTATCAATCCCCAAAACAGAAATACAAAAGTCAAGAGTAGAGTGAGTCATCCATTAACCAGAAGGTCATTGGTTCAATCCCCAGGTCCTCCTGCCTGCAAGCATAAAAAGCGCTGTATAGAAACTGTGACTGCAACTTGTACTGTTAAGCTTTGAGTGATCTTTAAGACTATAGGAAAGATATATAAATTTGCCATATCATCAACAGAAGAGCAATAATGTAAAAAACAGACAAACTGCCACACAATTAAAACTCAATATATTTACAGCATTAAAATGATATTAATATGTTAAATTTGGAGCATATAGGTTTTTACAGCTTTTTTATTAGGTTTTATTTATTGAGGTAGATAATGTTCTAATATGGGATTCTGCTTCTTTTTACCAAAAGGGGATTTCACTTTTACATTTATAGATAAAGAACTTGGCCGTTGACAGTTTCTGTCTTCATGGGACTCACCATGTTTGATTGCGCCGCTCTTAAACGCTGTGTCTTTGTTGCCATATTTGTGTATCTTTGCCTTTTTCTTAACTCATTCATATATTAGTATTCCTTTGATATGTTTTATCTAACGGTATGCATAGTGAAAGGCAAAGAAAGACTTCAATGAAACGTGTTGTCATGACTTTATTGATCTGCTGACTTGTCATCTAGTGCCACCATCAGGTCAACAATGGAAGTTTTCATTTTAGTTGGGACCATCTTAAATCTAACGATGGACTAATTTGAAAATTTTAGATGGTAAACCAGGTAAAAATTATCCCAGCAAAACATCAGCATGCTTACTGTCATTATGAGCATGTAAGACTCAGCATTTGACTTAAAGCTAAAAGGGACATTTTGGGTGAAGTGCTTGACTCCACTAAAACCTTTTGGAGTTTCAGGGGTAAACAACGTTGAAGTCAAATCCAATGCAATGGGTGAACTACTCCTTAAATGTGTCCCCAGGACTGTACTACCTCATCGTCAGGCTTGTTAGTTAAAATGTGTGTATTAGAAGTCATTATTTTTTATTACATGTCATTTTAGCTGATGCTTTTGTCCAAAGCGACTTACATTTTTTTTTTTTAGTACACTCAACATTTATGAGGGGCCATTAAGGGGTTCAGGATCTTGCCAAGGACACTTCGGCATGCAGATAGAGAAGAGTGGGGATTGAACCGGCAACCTTCTTGTTGGAGAACACCCACTCTACCCCCTATAGGCCACACCGCCCTAGATGTATTCATATTGTGTATGAAGTGTCATTATATTTTGAGGTGCCTCAGTAACAACATACGCTACAGTTGTGTGGTTTGTGCTATAACATGGCTTAAAGATTCATTATCCCTGCTCTCTCAGCAGGACTTCTCTTAATCTTCATCCTCACATGACCTGAGACTCAGCTCCACGATGTGGAGTGCTTTGTAGTAACAGTGGAGTACAGTCAACTGTTCCTTTTCTCATTCACTTCCTTCTGCTCAATCATCCTATTCAAAGCACACAGAGACGGTCCAGTTGTGTCCATCATGTTGGTGGGAAAGATTCCTCCTAATCCCCCTCTGTGATTGGTCGGCGATGTGATCTGGTGACCTCGGCCAATGACAGCGCTCAGATTAGTGAGGAAGTCAATCCAATAGAGTTTTTACCTTCTCAGTACAAATCTGACTGATCCAGGGATAGAAAAACAACACACCCTTCTCTGCAGTGGTCCGACCGCTCAATGTCAGAGTTTGGTTTTGACAGGTGTCTTTTTCTTTCTCTCTGGATTATCAAACTTTATTAATAATTACGTGCAGTTTTTGAACTCTTGACCGGTGAGTTACGATTGTCTGGTTCATTAGTTGCAGAATTAGCTTTATGTCGCTTTGGACAAAAGCGTCAGCTAAATGACATGTAATGTAATGTAAAAAGTTGTAATTGGTGCAATAAAGGAATTGTGCATCCTTCTTTTAAAATAAACAGTAGAGTAAGAATGAGCTGAAGGATGTTATTGTGATATGCATAATATATATAATCTATATCTATCAATAATCAGCGCATAAGGTCCATTTGTAGCTGCTCTAGAGCTCTGGCTTTTAAATATTTTGAAATGTCTGCATTTCTGTATTTAAGATATTTAGATGATGATAGAAGAGATATTAAAACTTAATGATTGCACATTATACATTTCTTAAAATCAAAGGTAATTTTTATTTTTGTCCTGAGGCTGGTTGTTATTCATTCAACTGATTTTATCCGGTAACAACCTCCAACCCCCCAATCAGTTATCCATTCATTTCTAACTCATGCTACATATCAAAAACAACTTTCTCAATCTATTTGTCTCTGTTTCTGTCCACAGATTCAGCCAGGAGGGCTCAGACAACAGAGGTGAGAGGCCACTTCACACTTCTCCATTTGTCCCTTTCTGTTTCTCTGCGTATGACCTCTGATAGAATCATAAACCATATCTACTCTACTCCTTGTGACAGATGCCGTCCCCGTTCGGAGCGGGCCTAGCCAACGAGAGGAAGATCGGCCACAGGAGAGTCGACGCCTCTGGAGAGACCTCGTACAAGAAGGTATAGACCTCTTCCTCTTGTTTGTCGGTTGGCTTTGAGTCACGATTTCATCAAGTTCTTCCCACCCACGCCTAACGCTGTTGTTCTCTTCACTTCTCCACCTCCAGACCTCCTCCTCTGCCTTGAAAGGGGCCATCCAGCTGGGTATTGGCTACACCGTTGGCAACCTCAGCTCCAAGCCTGAGAGAGACGTGCTGATGCAGGACTTCTACGTGGTCGAAAGCATCTTCTTCCCCAAGTGTGTTTTTTTATGCGTGTGATCACAAGTGTGTGGGAAGCGTCTTATGTAAAACTTCCGCTTCTTTTGCACTTTTTGTAACGACCCTGCCTTGCTCCACACAGCGAAGGCAGCAACCTCACACCCGCCCACCACTACCTAGACTTCAGGTTTAAAACCTACGCTCCTGTTGCCTTCCGCTACTTCAGAGAGCTGTTTGGGATCCGACCTGATGACTACCTGGTGAGATTTACATTTCTCTGATGACCCCCGGTGCATTGAGAGTATCTCCTTGATAACATGAACAAGGGAATTGTTTGCTATCAAACTACATCATCATGAATAATGAATACGCATACCACACAAAATTATTTGCGTCAGAACACCTTTGGATAAAACATTTGCTAGGACCTTCTTTCTTTTTTAGAAAACTGACTTTGGAACGAGAACAAAAGAAAGTAGGCTTTTGGTTATCTATTTTTCATGAATATTGGGATTAAAGTAACTGCTAAATACATGATTAAATATGACAAAGTCCAAATAAATGCAACATAAGACAGCAAAACACATTTAAGCGAATTTCTATTTGTCAAATTAGAGTTCATTGAAATCAGTTTTTTAACTTCTTATCTGATATCAGTGGGATAAATCACTGTGTGATAAAAGTATATCAAACATACAGCAGCTTAATGTGAGGGTCAGGATTTGACTAATGATTAATAGAGTTGTTGAAGAAAATCCGTCCTCATCACCAGTGATGAGGATCATTAAACACCCACACGCATCAACAGAAAAGCACGCACATACAAATAAGACACTTGTGCGTCCCCCCCTCACATATTTTGCATGTCACGGTGCACACACACACACACACACACACACACACACACACACACACACACACACACACACACACACACACACACACACACACACACACACACACACACACACATACCACTCCCCACTCCCACATGCGCTCACATGTAGTGACATACAGTGAACTCAGCTGCATGTTTAAGCTCACTCTCTCCCTGTGCCAGAGGGAGATTAGAAGACTAAAGCTGCCTTTTTTAAACTCCAAGTAGTGCAGCAGACATTCAGAGAGTGGTGTGTGTCCGCATGTGTTTGTGATGGTGGTGGGTGGTGGGGTACCAGTGTTAATTGCTTTGTGTTGACTGAGCCCCAGAAAATAGAATTACTTGGTTACAAATTAGCAAAAAGCCAAGGGGCACTTTCTCTCACTTTTCAACTTAAGTCTCATGTTCTCATTTAAGTCTTATTGGCTGTGAGACTTCGGATGTGAATTCCAATTCCACGTTGAGCTGCCACTTGTGCAGTTTAATATTGTTCACTTCAGTTTACTCTCATAATCATAATCATCTCCTTACACGAGCAAAAACAAAGTTCCATTTTTGCTGCTGATGAGCAATACTTTGTGCAGGGGTTGATATGTTGGTATTTTGTTGGTTATTTGAAAGCTGTTTTAGATCCAACCTGAGCCCTGCAAGAAAATACTGACTTGTTAAACAACACCTCACGAATTACATTTAAAGACATTTTCAATGTCTTTTTCAAGAGAGACAGATTATTTCTTCAAAGCAAGACAAGTTATGTCAAAACGTTCTTTTCAAAGATTTTAAGTGAAATTGTCTGACATATTCTAATCTATATTCATTCCTCTGTGTCCCTGCTGCTTTTAGTATTCTCTGTGTAATGAGCCGTTGATCGAGCTGACGAATCCAGGAGCTAGTGGCTCCATATTTTACGTCACCCGTGATGACGAGTTTATCGTTAAAACCGTGCAGCACAAGGAGGCTGAGTTTCTACAGAAGCTGCTCCCTGGTTACTATATGGTAAGTCTCTCTCATTGGCATCTTTTCAAATGCTTAATGTTAATGTTTCCTTTGAAACACAAGCAGGCAATATTTCTGGAAACTAGTCATTTTAGATCTGTATTTACCCTAGATGAAAGAAAATGTAAAATTACCATTCTCCACATATTCAAAAATGTAAAACCTTTTTCGCCTCGAGTTTAACTGAGTACACAGTACAACATAGTATGCAGTCATAAGGCACACAGTAGATAAGAGGAGAGTAGTGGAAATCTGAATAATGCAAACATACATTGAGAGTTCAGAAGTACTTCATGGTGAGTAATGTAATGACAGTGTGCTTGTGTACATGAGCACATGCTTAAGTGCAGTGCAGGGGCTGGAGCTTGTGCTCATCGTTATCCTCTTTACCCCTTGGTGTTGGCCTCAGTCAGCAGTGACGCCAGCAGGCATCCCTGTAAGAGATAAGAGCAGAGAGCTGGAACCTGACTAAGACCTGGGCTAAGTACTTCATAACAGGTTAAGCGAGTCACAGTGGTGAGGCCTGAGGCCTGTAGGTGGGTCACGCTGAGTGGCAGGTGCACAGTACTGGGGCCAAACCACATAGACTAGGTGACTTGTTACGAAACAATATTTCTTCCTTTCTAAGTCTCTTTTCCTTTGTCTTCTCGACCAACCTCTCTCCAGAACCTGAACCAGAACCCCCGGACTTTGCTGCCAAAGTTTTTTGGGCTCTATTGCGTCCAGTGTGGGGGGAAGAACATCCGAGTTGTCGTGATGAACAACATTTTACCACGCTCCGTACGCATGCACCTCAAGTTCGACCTGAAGGGCTCGACGTACAAGAGGCGAGCTTCCAAGAAGGAGAGAGAGAAGTCCAAACCTACTTTCAAAGACCTGGACTTTCTGTGCGACGTTCCTGAAGGTCTCATCATGGACCAAGACACATACAGTGCTCTGGTCAAAACGCTACAGAGAGACTGTCTGGTGAGAGAGAGGAGGAGGTGGAGGGGGATGAATAGTAGAGAAGTGGATTTACTTTAACCCGCAAAGGATAAACAATCTAGATACTACATGGATGGACGGATGGATTTTATTTTGTTGTTTGATTTTATTTCCATCTCTTATTAGATGAACTATAGATCAAAAGGCAGAATAAAAGAGTAGATTAGGTGGTTTATGTATTTCTAAAGCATATGTTAATTTTCACCATTGCCCCAGGCCGCAAAATTATAACATTTACATTAACTAGAATAGCAGTCAGTGGAGCACATGCCTCCATCCAGCTTCAGCAGTTCCCTTATGAAACCTTATTATAACTATCTTATATGCCACAAACAACACACACATAAAATTGATTCATCAAGATCAATGAATTTATAGAATTTAAGGATAATGTTGAAAAACAACCTATCTTGCAATGTAAATGAAGTGGAAAGAAAAATGGATCTTCTTTGGGTCATGTCTCTCCACAGCAATTCATATAAAACGCATGAGTAGTTTTTGTATAATCCTGCTAAACAACAAACACACATAACCTTCTTGGCAAACACAAACATGTTATTCTCTTGGAAGCTTGTTTTAAAGTGTGGCTCCTGTGTGCTTTTCATTTGAGGTCCTGGAGAGTTTTAAGATCATGGACTACAGTTTGCTGCTCGGTGTCCACAATAAGACCCAAGCAGAGAGAGAGTATCAGTCCCAGGGTTCGCCTGCGGACGGGGGGGATGAGAAGAAGCCGGCGGCCCAGAGAGCCCTGTACTCCACTGCTATGGAGTCTATACAGGGAGGCTCCACATGCAGGGATACACTGGACCATGACGACACGTGAGTTCTAGTCTCACAACATTTGTCCTCATCATCACATTTAATTGTTTGTTTCCATAACGTTCTCCTCTCTGTCGCAGTATGGGAGGCATTCCAGCCGTCGGTGGTAAGGGAGAGCGCCTCCTGCTGTTCATCGGGATTATTGATATTCTGCAGTCCTACAGGTGGGCAACAAAATGCAGCAGTTGAAGGTCTTTCACAGTTTACCTTTGTAATATCAATAAATTAGTACATAATTTAAAATGTGAATTTAAAGAAAAACTTTTCCATTTTCCAAAAATGTAAAATGTCTGCAACTCGCTTCCAACATTTAAATTTCTTATGGACTCTTATTGACAACTAAGGAAACACAAATCCTCTCTTTGAGAATTGAGATTTTAATTTAAAAAGAAAAGGGTCTGACCAGGTTCTCATATTTTCATGGTTATATATACAAATGTTTTAAGTTACCTTCTTAGTCTGAGGTATAAGTAGTACTTAATTATTTGGTATATTTATATTATTATTGGACATCTACTAAACACATTAAAAGACAAAAAATATATTTCTCCATGGCTTCACACTGAGGATATGCTCGGGTTTGGCTGATAGAAATTCAGGCTTGATGTGTCTGCAAGGAATATTAGAAGATGATGAGAGATCACAGAGAAACAGTTCATGTGTTGCTGTGCTTAAACGGAGGAGAAACAGAACTGTGAAGTGTGGACATACAGAGATGTGAGGGGTCAGACATGAAATACAGTCTTTTAAAACCGATTTAAAACTGCTAATGCAAGTAGGACGGCAGCCTCTGGTTCAGCCTCGGAGTTGCCAGGTAACCACAGTGAATCACTGGCTGAGCTAAATAATTGATTGTCTTGTCTGACAGACTGATTAAGAAACTGGAGCACTCCTGGAAGTCGCTCATCCATGATGGGGTGAGTAGCTTTCACACAACTGGTGCGTAATACTATATAAGTTAAGCAAACCTCAGAAAGTCTGAAAAATCTAATGTTTTGCCACTTTTAGACATTTTGTCATTGTTTGAAAAGTGCACCATCAATGAAGTTGCATTGACCTGATGTCTCTTCTCGTCCCCAGGACACAGTGTCGGTCCACAGACCTTGTTTCTATGCTGAGAGGTTCTTCAAATTCTGCAGCACCGTTGTGTTCAAGAAGAGCAGCTGTGAGTCTGCAAAATGTGCACGAACCTTATACCCTTCTACATGCTTATGTTTGATGACAACATTGCAAATCCACATTGGAATGAGAGTATATGTGTCCCCTGTTTTCACAGCATTGCGATCCTCTCCATCTAAGAGGGGCCGAGGGGCTCTCTCCATGTCCAAGTCCAATGCAGGAACCGGCTCAACTGGACAGAGACCCTCAGTGAGCGACGAGAGGCAGGAGAACCTGGACAACCTGGAGAACCTGGACAACCTGGAGAACCTGCGCGGAGCTCACAGCTTCCCCATGCTGGAGGACAACGGTAGGACTTCTTATTGACTCTTAGTCCACAGTGATGCAAAGACCTGAAGTACAATGAAGGGATTTAAGCAGAGGGTTCAGGTCTTGACTTTTCACTCCAAACACACCAGAAGTCTTTCGTCTGAGACTGTTTAGAGACTTCAGTCTCCATCCCTGGACAAAACTTCATAGAAATAAGATGAATAGTTTTTATGTAATGCTTCTTAATAGCAAACAAGCAGAGCCAACAAACATTTTTACTTTCTTGGCGAAGGTAAAAGTGTAATTTTCTTGGAAGCAAATCTCACAAGGTTAAAGAAAGGGGGAGAAAAGATTGTGATCCACATCAAGACCAAATTTGAATGGGTTCTTTCCCTGACCACCAAATCTCCTGGTAATCCATCCAGTAGTTTTTTTGTAATCATGCGACAACAGACAAACAAACTCAGACAAAAACATAACCTCCTTGACAGAGGTGAAGAGAGTTAGCTGGAGAGTCCTCGTTTGACCTCAATTCCTTGTGTCTCTCTAAATTTAGAATGCTGTTAACTTCTCTTTTGTGCAGTTGAGAGCTGCATTTTCTCTTTAAATGACATGAAGTGACCCTTTAATCGATCCCTGAGGAGAAACAAGAGCAGCAGCGAAATAACAGCAATTGCAACGGAATCAAATTAAAACTTAATCTTAACGAGTTGAGACTAGATTGAGATATAATGTGATCACAAAGCAAAACGTAGAAAGTACTACCATCGGCAGTAATTGTCTGGGATGTGTTGAACATCTAAATGGCAGTTTGCTTGAATTGTTATTGTTAATTTTTATCTCGTTCATTTTCATTGCATGCCGACATGTCCTTGGGCAAGATACTGAACCCTGAATGGCCCCTTCTCATAGAGAAAGTGAATGGCAAAAACTGTACTGCAACTCGCTTTGAGTGGTCGTGCAGACAAGAAAAGCTCCATACAAATACAGAGCATTTACCATTCGTCTTGCATATGTCATATATTTTATCGAATGTTCCTCTCTCTTACAGGGAGAGAACCACCCTGCACTCCGCCGTCTTTTGAAGATGCCACCACTGCGTCTATTGCGACCACGCTTTCTTCCAACAACTCCTTACCCACCACCCCCTACGATACTCCGGAGCACCCCCGCTACAGGAGGCAGCTGCACTCACCGAGTGTGGTCAGGTGAGAATATGCAGCTTCATATCTGATTCCAAATATTCTGCTGGGAAAATATACGAATGGAAGACATGAGAGCATCAAACTTTGTGTTTTTTCAGGTCACAAAAAGAGGTGGTTGAGGTTCATGGGGAAAAGCAGGACACCATAACAGTGGAGGTGGAGTTAAGGTGAAAACACACACACAGGATTTAAAATCTTCCAGAGCTTCCTGTGTGACAGTATTTTAACGGTGTTATTCATTCTGCCTCCTATAGTAAAATCCCCCAGAGCACGGAGCTCACCCAGATGACAGAGATGACCTCTCCCAGCCACCTGTCACTGGATCATCAGCCCGGCGCCTTCGCTCCCTCCACCCCTCCCTCTCTCAGTCCGTCCACAGCACATTCCTCCTCTACCCTTCCTCCTTGCTCCGTTTCTTCCTCCTCCGCTGTGCAAGCCACCGGGAGGTCTTCCTCCACCACGTTCTCCTCATCCATCTGTCCGTCCACCAAACCACTCACCTCTCCCACGGCTGCTCAGGCTTCCACTCCCTCTCCTCTGTTCTCTCCCTCAGCCGCACCATCCACACGTCCCACCTCGGCCAACGCCTCCACGCTCCCTCCCGCCTCGGCATTTACTCCCATCTGCCCCGCGTCTTCCTACTCACCCCCCCAAAGCTCCTCTCACCCTCTCCCCTCGACACCTCCCTCCTCGGTCCCTCCGAGCCCCCAGGTGCCTCGGCGGGAGCCGCGCACGTCGTGCAATCAGCTGTCCTTGTCCAGCAGCCACAACTCTTTGGATGGAGAGGTGCAGGTGTCCGACATCTATTTTGTAAGTTTGCCATCCTCAATTTTTGGGTCCTTTTTTATGAAAAACTTTCAAAGAAGTGAAGTTAAAGTGTAGTTTCAATGTAGAAAACTAAGTATACATTATATCAATAATGGATGAATCCACTTCCAGAGGGTCAAGGTTTTTCTTCTTCCTCTGTTTTCCTTTTATCCACTGGGTCTCTTGCAGTGGCACAGTCAGGACAGCGTGGTAGAGTTGTGATGGTGAGGGCGTGGAGTGTTTGTGACTGAGTGTGTGATTGTGTGCATGTGTCTGTGTGAGTGTGCGTGTGCGGGTGTGTGTTGCGGTATGCACGTATTACGCGGTGCTCTCGCTGTCCAAAATGCTTTTGATCTGAGTTCATGCTTCTGGATGCACCAGCAAAACACTAGGGTTGTCTTTCCTTCCAGCATGATGTATTTATATCTGTCAGTCTGCATTCAGATCACTGTCACTGTCATGCACAGCTCTCCATTACTCTGTCTTTTGTATGAAGTTCTGCTCATGCATTATTGCGTTTATTCTCCATTTCCACTTTCTTTCTTCCTCTCAGCCTCTAATAATCGCTTCACATCATCCATTGTAGTTCTCCTTTGTTACTTGTGTATTATTTCAATTCCCTTTCTTTTCCTGCCCACGCATTATCTCTGTGTTCATCTGTGTGTGTCCATCCATCAGTACGCAGACGGCAGATACTGGGTGTACTCCCCAGTGCTTGGCCGTCGTAAGCTAAACTCTAGCTTGAGTTACAATGTAAGTCACCACAAGGGTAGTGGGAGTCATTTGTAATGCTGAGAGATGTTCCCATAGACGCTGGCAGTTCTGGTGACTGTTGGGACGGTCACGAGAAACAGATCCTCAGAAGGAGTTAAAAATAAAGCTACAGCGCATTATACATGACTTATTTAGTTTCACGTGCAAAAATAAGTACTGCATGTAAAAACTGCACCTTCCCATACAGCCTTTCCATGCTTTTACAGGGAGCATGAATCTGCACAAAACGCATTACATAAACTGTGAATGAAATGTCTGAGGATCTTGCCCTGCAGTTAGTCACCTGTTGTCGCTTGTATTGGCTTAGTGATCCCTCGAGGTTACGCCCCCTGGCACCCAGGTAGAACAGAGGAGCTGATCCCTGTTGTCCGTGCTTGGCTACAATGAATTCTCCTGTGTGACGATGAAAATCCCCTGTTTATTAAAGCTGCACTTCACAGTAGAGGCAAGAAAACATATGCACTCTTTAATTTAAATTCTAATGTTACTGATCTCTGATGCACTTGACATTGAATTGTTAAGAAGAAAAAAAACTAATCTGATTTAAAACTAAAATTAGACTTAATGAGAAAATTCTGTGCTCATTGTGGATCTTATCACTCCCAGTTACCTGACTGAGAAAATATGATCCCACTGTCTTGAAAGTAAATTTACACTCATTTTAGCCAAAATATAATTTCACCCATTCAAACTGTGACTCTGCTGAGTTTCCTTATTTCATCTAAATTAAATTGCAGTTTAAAACATTCCTACAGACAAGAAGTGTTTGGTATTTAAAACATAACAAATCATCCTCTGGACAGTAATAATGAATCACATACTGACTGACCGAACATCACACAGTTCAGCTTTAATCAACTCAATGTTTTTATAAATATGTCTTTTCCCAACTCACTCCTCTGCTCTCGTCCTCGGTCCCCCGCTGCTGGCCTCTGCTGGACGGATGTGACGACGGCAGACTCAGGAGGATCGGAGCTGGGTGTACTCTCCTCTGCACAGCTCAGCAACCAGAAGGGGCTCAGATGGGGAGAGTGAGACAGTGAGTGAGCATCTCACTCAGGATTTACAGCTAAAGCACAGAACAGAGTGCCTGTGTTTGCTTTCCCTCGTGCCTGTTATAATCTCCTGTTTCCCTCTCAGTAACTCAAGGTGGAGACGCCAGTGACAGGAGCTGAGAGGTTTAATAATAAAGGCGCCAGGACTCGATGAAGATTCGACCCCGGGTGGCCAAGATGCACGCGGACGGCCCGCTTCGCCAACTGTGACGGACTCGACGGAATGAATTTAGAAGTATACAACAATACACAGACAAACAGTTATCAAAATATTATGCAAGAAAAAAAGATCATAAATCTTAAACTATTGATTCATGGACAATCTGACTTGACATCAAGTGGAGAATTAACTGATTTCTGTGGCTTTAGGTCAGGTGGTGTTGTTGGTCCTGCTGTGGAGGTGTGTAGTGTCCATGAGTCACATGCACTGTGCCAGCTCTGGCTATGCAATACAGACGTACAGGACGGGATCTCACTTCCTCTTTTTGACTGATTATGAGTGTATTCATGCTTTTATTTTCCATTAGGGGCATGTCAATGCTGTATATACTCTTAATTGTTTAGCACTTTATCGGTCATTTGAAATAATTTATGTTGGTTATTGTGTGAAAAAACTGACACTGAAACGGTCAATGATGTTGTGTGTTTGCACCGTGTTCTGTTTCTCCAGTGGTGTGTGGTGATCCACTTGATCTGACAGTGAATGGTCGTGTTTCAAAATGCCTTATCGACAAACTCGTTTTTTGATATTTCAGTCCCATCATTTTAAAAGCAATCATTTAAAAAAATAAACAGTAAATATATAAAAAGTATTATATTATGCATAATATATAGCAGCCATGCATTTACACCTTATCAGGTTTAGAAAATGTACATCAAATGAGAGCGAAGAAAAAAAAAAAATCTAATTATCTTTTGTATATTGTGGAGAAAGTGTGTGTTGTGTGTGCTCAGGCACATGCATGTGAGTCTGTACGTGCCCTCATGTGTCAGTGTGTGCATGTGTTTGCATGCATGTGATGTGTGAGTGGGAGATTTTTCTGTCTTCCCTAAATGTCAAAATGTCAAAAGCTAAATGTAATGTCCATTTAATGTTATGAACCGTGAAGGTCTGGAGCAGCTATGAGCATGTTGGCTGTGACATATCTGAGAAACATCTAACAGGACGTAAATAACGCTGGGTTAAACAAACTGAGCTTCTCTGGCCAGTTTAGTGAGAAACCACAGAAAACATCGTCCTCCTTCCATCCATCATACATGGTGATACTCAGTTAAACCAACCTGCCCGTGTTCAAACTTCCTGTCTGTGTCAGTGAGCACTGCTGTAACTTATTACTGTATCATGTGAGTGTGCTGACGCTAACCTGCCAGTTTGTGAGCGACAGTGTTTGTAGCTGATCACTGTGTCAAAGAAATTAAAGAAAAAAAAGATCAGTACATTTGAGTGTTTTCTTATTATGATCAGACGCACAAAGCAAGCATCAGGGTTTCTTGCATAATCCGCCACTAGATGGCATCATAATGTCCCACACAATACATTTCTCAGCCCTGACTCGTATTAAATTGTATCCTTTATACTCAGTCGGTGATTGAATCCCATGTTGCACTACTGGAAAATTAAAAAACCTTAGTTGCACTGTAAAATGAAATTGCACAAAGACATATGCCAGCTGCCTGAATGCCATAATTCACTTCAGTGTGTTCTTGATGGATCATAACAGATTAAAGGCTCACCCTCCACATCGCACTGACATTTTAACACAAACAAACATAACGAGATGAAATCTTGATTGTTTTTACTGGAGCTGGACGTTTTTTTTCTTTTTCTATATCTACAGAGGCTTAGCTGCTTAAAATAAACTGAAATAAAAAAGTTAAGGATCAATATGGCTTCAACCACAGCAGCCCAAGGGGATGTTAGCTTTCTCTCTCTCTCTCTCTCTCTGTCTCTCTCTCTCTCTCTCTCTCTCTCTCTCTCTATATATATATATATATACTCACATACATAATCACATACATACATGCCAAGAAAACATTACAGTGAGTGGTGTGTGTTCACTATGTTGCACATAAACGTGTGGGTTCACATTGTTGTGTGTATGTGTGTGTTTGTGGGTTACGCGTTGGACAGAGTTGTGAACACCACTCAGTGTGACTCAGTGTCAGTCATGTCAGGTCAGGATGGAATGTGGGATGTATCAGTAGCCACCTGTCCAATTGTTTTGAAATGAAATTGTTCCTCTCCCTATGTTTACCCTATTACACACACACACACACACACACACACACACACACACACACACACACACACACACACACACACACACACACACACACACACACATTTTGCTCTCAGACGTGAAGTTTCTCCTTCACCAGTTCATTGGTGAAACTGCTGTATGACACAAACCAGTGTCTGGTTTATCTTTGAATCAATCCAACACATACACCGTCCCACTGCCATAAGATCCCCAATTAGGTATTAATCGCAGGAATAAAATAGTCTCACAAAAAATATTTAATCCTCTCAGAATGATGTCTGATAACAGTGGCCAGTTTTTTACTGACAATATTTAGCCATTTTTTACACGTGAGCATATCCAAAAGGTGTGGGGCTGTGAAGATGGTTATATAAGTGCCATAACACATTGTTGTTTTTTTGTCTTTTCACAGGATTGGTTGACAATAACCAAAATATGGGATGGGCAGGAGACCCTCTCTGAGCGGAGTTTGTATTATCAGCCAGCGTCCACTTGAGGCTGCTCTGGTTGTTTTTCACAGGGTCCAAACTCATGCACATGATTCATGTCTTAGTGCTGCTGCGGCTCCTCCCCCCAGCTGTGTCCGCCAAGTGCAGGCTGGGATCGGTCATCAGACACCTGTGACTTTGAATAGAGACAATATCCTCATGATTATCGTTAAAAACACACACACATACACACACACACACACACACACACACACACACACAGAATAAGCTAGATACAAATTACTACAAGGACAGAGTGCCCATTGTAAAAAGACTCGATGAATTTACAAAAAAATGGTAAAGCATCTGTAGCTAAGGGGAAATGAGGCGTCACAGAGCCGAGCTTTCATCTCCAGGAAACATACACAAATGTCTTTGTTCTTTCAAAGGGGAGCGGGGCGAAAGGCACAACAAACAGGGCAGGGTGTGTTTGTGTGTGTGTGTGTGTGTGTGTGTGTGTGTGTGTGTGTGTGTGTGTGTGTTTGTGTGTGTGTGTGTGTGTGGTCCAGGTATTACGCATGTTGTGGGGACCTTACTCTGTTTACAGAGTCACATAATGGGGTCTTGTAGCCTGATGGTAAAAGGCTTTTCTATCCTTGATGAGCACTTCAAGGCAGTTTTTGCTGTTCACCCACACGCTCTCAGACAGCACTTTCTCTGGGGCAATTTTTGGGTTCATTATCTTACCCAAACAAACCTAGGCATGCTAAATGGGGAAGACTGGGATCAAACCGCCGACCTTCTGGTTAGATGATGACCGCTCTACCTCAGCCACAGCCGGCCTAAACTTTTCTTAATTATGGGGAGAAAAATCAAGTCTCAAAACTGTCATTACATTTTAAAGTGAAGAATAGTTTTTAAGTTTAGGTTTAGTTTAAGGTAAGGTAAGTAGTGACTATGGTCAAGGTTAGAATAAGTCTCCAGGAACTTAATGTCTATGTTTATTTTAGGGCCAATTTTGATTCAATACTATCAATGTTAGAACAAATCTACTTTCTTGGGATATTTTGGCTGGTCCTCACAAATTTTAAGGGTTGTTTGTGGGTCAAGACTTGGTTTTAGGGTTAGGATAAGGTTTAGGTTAGCGTTAGGCATTTAGTTGTGATGGTTAAGGTTAGGGTAAGAGGCTAGGGAATGAATTGTGCCATTGAGTATCCAACTATAGAGAGACAAAAGTGTGTGTGTGTGTGTGTGTGTATGTGTGTGTGTGTGTGTGTGTGTGTGTGTGTGTGTGTGTGTGTGTGTGTGTGCGTGTGTGTATATGTGTGTGTGAGAGAGAGAGAGATCAAAGCAGGGGGCATGTTTTTGAATCTCTGTGTAGGAGGTGTAGCCTCACCTACCCAGAATGCCTTGCCTCGCTCCTTACAGCCCACCAGGAGCTTTCAGGAGCATCACTCCTCTTTGCGGCGAGTCCATTACGACGCCACCTCTTCATCAGTCATCTGCAGCTATTCTCAGAGAGTCTTGAATCAGTGACTTGATGTGAACTAGCAGTCAATCTCTGATCTGTCGCACACACACACACACACACACACAACCTGCAGCTAAAAAATAGAAAGCAGAGTCTCGCGTGGATCCCGCTGTCGAAGACGACTACTAAGTTGGATCAGTGCCCATCCCCCACCCGCCCGATCTCATGAAGGGATCGAAGCGTCTCTTCTCAGCATGAGAAGCTGCAAACAGATGTGTGTCTGTCCACACACAGCGGATGTCATGCCCTCTCACACGCAGATGAAAAGCCGTGAAAGTCCCTGTGCTGCCCTGTCAGTGTCTTAAGGCAGTGTTTATCTTTGGCAGGCCGAAGAAAACAAAGCCATCGATTTCTAATCCTAATCCCCCTCTACCGCTTCTCTCCTATTGATCATCTATCCATCCTTAATGAAATGGAGGGAGAGAGGAATGGAGGGCTGATGAAGGACAAAACTTTCCCTTTTCCCCCCTCTTGCCATCTCTCATTTCAATCGGCCTCGCTCTCGCTCACGGTGCTTTCGCTCACTTCACTTCTTGCTGGAATGGAAAATAAATGCAGCCCCGGTGCTTTTGTAGAAGTTCATCAAACCTGGAGGCTGAACGAGTCGTGGAGGTTCGACTAAATATTGAAATTGAATGACAAGGATGAATGCACTTAACACACAGGAGCACATCTCTGCTTACACAGTGAGAGGAGATTGAGTTTCACTCCAACCAGCAGTAATGGTGTTTTTCTCTGTGTGGCGCTGGTACTTTCACATGTTTATGTTTGATATACCTTGGTTTCATTCAGTGGAGTTGGTTGGATGTTCATCGGGTCAGTTTTAGAAGTTTGCCCCATTCACTAATATGGTGGAGGCGGGGTTTATTACCTTTGTTACAGCCAACCACCAGGGGGCGATTAAGACTATTTGGCTTCACTTTTGGGAGCTGTCATCTTTATAAGTCAATGGATTTAACAGATCTATGGTCATGTGTCTTATATTTGGCTCATATGACATCATCAAAAACGAGCCAATGAGCAGAGGTTGAAAGATCCTTTAACACAAGCATGTCGTAGTAAGTTACAGTATTTTATTAAGTTTATAAACACCAGAAGTTAGAGTGTTAACTCTCGAATATTCTTTTAAATGTTCTTTTTAACGAAAGGTTTGAGAGAAGACGATGCTTTTAGTTAAAATGCAGACATTACAATAACCAGAAAAAGGTACTAGACCTGTTTGAAGCTGCTCCACTTTAGAAAAGGTGAAACTGCCACCTATAATATGAAAGGTGTCCCCTGCAGTGACAAACCCACAAACAGCTCTATGAAGTCTGACAGCGTTTTTAATTTCACTGTTTGCAAACTGTTTAATTTCATTTCAGTCTCACATGTCTCAATAACAACTGACAAGTAGAGATTCTATTGAGGCGGGTGTAATATAAATCCACATATCTTATATTTCCTTATTAAACTTCTTTACGTAGCTAGGGACGACTGATTTCTTGTTCTAATCTTCTTAGCGAGCGTGTGTCTGATTTGTGTCTAATGAAGACAAGTTACTAACTTGAATAACCTGTAAAGTGTGAAATACAAAAACAGATTCCTATGCTCTATGGCCACGGTGTGATTGGAAAGAAATAATGATGGGAACATGTCAACTGACCGTGACCTCTGTATTGAATAAAAGTGTGAAGACCAACTCGAGCCTGAATCTGGACACAACGCTAACGTCAGTGACGAGAGGCTTTTGAACAGCTGCTGTTGATGTTGGCCATCTTGAGATGGTATTCCTGTTGTTTGTGCATAGACAAGTAGGATTAATGTTAATCACAGTGGTATTCCCTTGGGGCTCACTGGTAAACAATCAATTGGATGTGGGAGGTCCGTGGGCCACACCCACTCACATTCCTCGAGTCACCTCTGAGACCAGCTAGCCAAAATCCAGGACTTAATTGCACACGCAAAAAGATGAGAAAAAGAGGGACTGGTCAGATCATAGGAGTGTGGCACTGAAAAAGCTTTCAGTGAAATTAAACTAAGTCTCGTTTTATCAAAACATTGCTTTGCTTGCAGACATTTGAGAAAATTTGATGTTTTTTGGAATTTATAATGCATGCCACTGCAAAAATGGCCCCCTGGGGATGTTTCTGCCTAAGTGTGCGATAATGGCTGCAGCGAAAGTCATTAATAGCAGGCTAATGTGTGTCAGATGCTACCTGTCCAGCAGCAGCAGCAGCAGCAGGGGAGAGAGAGCCAGGACACGAGTGACTGGCCAGCATAATGAGAGGGACATGGCCTGCCAACTTGTGCAGCTGCTTCTCCAGTGGGACGAAGTGTGTGTGTGTGTGTGTGTATGTGTGCAGATATGCCTCTTCTAATTTTCCAATGCTCTCCTCCTACTTCCCGCCATGTATTTCTCATCTGCAGCATCACACACATACAGCCTCACATACACACAACTACACACACACACAGACAATCTCATCAGGGTTACCGTGGGAATGCCTGTGGCATAATGTCAGTCGCTGAGGTGATGCCTCTAATCCTGAAACAAATCTGGACTTTGTGTTGTGTGTTTGCGGCTGTGTGTGAGTGAGCGTGCCCGTGTATAAAGCTCAATCTCACAGCCATTAGATTCCGGCTGGCCGCGCAGCAAAGACTCCCCGCTGCCACTCCCACATGGAAGAGCGGGCAGGATTAGCCGGCTCTATACTCGCACTTATCTGGGGACAAAACCACACAATCCCCTCCCACTGAGACACAGAGACAGAAAGATTTGATTTGATCTGCCCTCCTCAATAGAACAAGAGTGTCTTTTAGGGTTAAATTACTACTGCTCACTCTACCATCGGTCAATGTGCATTCCGCCCCTAAACTGTGTCGTTTTTATCCCGAGGATCGATCTCCTTTGTCACGATTTGGAACACCTACAGGCCTCGTTCTGTGGGGATGAATGCAAATGGAATTGTCCATTTGTGACGCCGAGTCGAGGATTATATCACAAGTGTCTGGTTGTGAAAATGTGCTGCTGCTAAATGGAGGGTATCAGAGCTCTTTGCTCTTTACATTAAAGAATCTAACATTCATTAAAGCCTGCAGCACGGCAGAGCTTTGGTAAACAAACCCGATGCACAACAGGGAGAAAATCTGTATCTGTGTCTGAATCTTTTCAGTCTACATGTTTTTCTGATTCGAGCTAAATGCTAATGTCATCATCTCAATGGTGACATGTTTAGCTGGTACATCGGCCTCAGCTGAACTTTGTTGTGCTTATGGGCAAATGTTAGCATGTATAACTAGAATGGAGAATATTGTACACAGCACATGTTAATAAATTAGCACTTAGCATTTTGCTCAAATCACAATTTCCTATAACATCAATGACTCTTGAAAACAAATATGCAAATCCATTCTAGTTTCGCATACTAACATTTGCTGATAAGCGGAGGCTGATGAGAACATTTGTACCCAGATAGCAAAATGATTCTTCCAAGTACTTCTGTTAATGCATAAATTAGTTTTTCCTCTGGAATTAGCTCTGATGTGGAAGTATATGTGTCAGATTTTAACCCAGCAAAAAATGTTTTGGGCCAAGAATGTTAATTTTTGCTTCCTGTTTTGCAGGTCAAAAAACAAAATATTGGAGTTCTCTTTTTTACTGAATAGTTAACAAGACGTTTACTAAAAAGCCAAAAATGTATGACTCATAGTGGCGCTACATGCAAAGCCAGGGAACAGTCAGTTGGAGTTATCCTCTGGGGACGGATGCCAGACAACTTCCTACTGAGTTGTGCATAGCCTATGTTTTGATAGGTCTGGACATTTCCCGGAGTTTGCCTATCACATATGAACAACTCAGTAAGAAGTTGTCTGGCACAGGCGCATTCGCAACAAAAAGGAAAATGAGGAACGGTGTCTGGGCAAGCAAGACATATATATATATACTTATTGTTTGTTTTTTCTGTTTGTGTTCCTTTTGCGTGTTATTAGGGTTGGACCACATAGTTGAAGCCGCAACAGGCAATATTTTGTTTCTCAGTTTCAGAATTCCCTACGTGTTTTAGCCCTTAAAGTATTTCCTACAGAAACAGATGTAGTTTTTTTTCCTTTCCAGTAGACTTAAGTGTGTGTGTGTGTGAGGCATCATCACAAAAGGAAACCTGATGGTGTCAGTGTCTCATTATTTGACAGAAGCTTTCAAGTTTCATTGCCCCCAAGCCAAGTCCACTCTTTCCCTCTCTCTCTCTTCCACTTTCTGTCTCTTACCGAGAAGCATCTGCCTCATTAACCACCATCAGCATTTTGTTTGCTCTGTGTAATTTGGATGTATTGGGAGGGAGGAAGGGGGTGGTGTGTGTGTGTGTCTATATGTGTGTGTATGTGTATGAGTGCTGTGCATTCACTTGTGCCTTGTGTGTGTGTTTGCAGGCAACTCTCATTAGGATGGAAAAACATTGACATTTTTGCCAGAATCGAGATCGCATCTTCTCTTCCCTTATATATCAAAGGCTTCCTCCAATCAACTCCCCAGTGTTTGTGTAAATGTGTGTATCTGGTGGTGCCGTGTGAGACAGATGTTTGCTGATTTGACAAGTTTGTGCTGCAAACTCAGCCCAATTTAGTCGACAAAAAACATGATGCCATTCAGACACGCACGGTGACAGCCCACTCTTAATATTCTCTCCTTTTAATTCAAGCTGGCTTTCTCCCCTCAGTTTTTCTCTCTCCTATTCTTCTTTCCCTCTGTGTGTTGGTCCTCTTTCACACTCACACACATGCACAACACACACTGGGTGTTCTTCTGGAGTTGCTTTCCTTGTTACAGCAATCTCTGACTCAGTCCCAACTTTCACAGAGGACATTTTCTTCTGCCAAACTCAGAAATGACAAACATTAAGCCCTCGAAGATCCACTTGATTCTCGGACTAATTATAATATATGGTGTCCATTAAATACATTAGAATGCAAATGTTGTGTTCAAAGAAAGTGAAACCCTGCATAAATAGATTTTGGCATTTATTGCGATGCAATATGGTGATCATTACAATATCTCCTCAGTGTATCTATTATACAATGTACAAACTAGATTAAAAAAATACCATAAATAAACAAAATGCTTCATGTAGCTAATTCTCAGCATCAAACAAGAGACATGAACATAGACACAGATAGACCACACTAATCTAAAGGACTAAACCAACAGAAAAATAATTCATACAGGTCAAACAAGAAATGAATAAAAAAACACAAGCAAATCACATCGTTTGTTAGTAGGATCCTCCAGCATGAAACTGGTAAGAGCTTGTAATGGTACATTCAGTCAGGCTCCTCCCCCTCTCTCTCTGGTAACTTTGCATATTCAGAATATTCAAAGATCGCTGGCGCCTTGACGAGGGCGTTTCCATGTTGTGTGGATTTCACGCTACACACACACACACACACACACACACACACACTCACGCAGACATACGAGCAAACACGAAACACATTTTTATTCAAGTCAAGCCCAAAGCAGCGAAATAAAAAGTTGGAAGCCATTCTGCTTATGCACACCATCACATATCAGCCTTCACAAAACGGATCATAAAAGAATGAAAAACAGAGTTGGATAAGAGGATGAGGCTTCAGTCTAAGCTCTCAGTAGCTCAATTTTATCTGTGGCCGTGTCCATGTTTTTTTTGTGTTTTTTTTTTAGAAAACTCCACAGGATGGAAGTTCACAAAAGTGCTGCTTTTCACTTCTCGTTTTCTTCTTCTTACTTCGGATTTTTTTCACTTCAATCCACTCCTTGTATTTCCCCTGGTGAAAGGTCCCTCTAAAGTGCATGAATGAGGTAAATTAAATTCTTCTCGGAACAGGTCTGTAGCCGTTCTGCAGTTCAGACGGGAACCATTGTGTGTTGCATGTGCTGCATCTGAGACAGCATTTCTTGTTGCACACTGGCAATTAGTCTGTCCTGGTGTGATGGTGTGATTATTCCCAGTCTGTCCATCTCCCTGTGGGTGCAAAGACAAAGAAACTCATTCAGACACATAAAGCTAAGATTTGTCTTTCCTAAAGGATGATGCAGTGCAGGATTTTATGCCTCAACGATGACAGCTGGAGGAATAATGATTTTTGTTTTTGGGGGTTTTACTTATTTTCCTGAATGTGATATTTAAGAAACACCTACACGGAATTTCTTCATTTGGCACAAACAAATACATAGATACATTGGTTGTCAAAGGTCAAGGTATCTGTGGGAAAAAACAAACTACCTGTGTTCAGCTCTATTGCTCGGGCAACAGCAATAAGAGCTGTATGAGCTGGTGATGCAGATCATGGAAAGCCTCTGTAGACCAGACCGTGTCTCAGTTTGGTTCGGCCTTCGCTGTCCACATGGCCCATCAAGACTGCGTCCTATTGTGTCATGTCGTGTTATATCGCATCTAATGTAATGTATCGAATCGTAACATATCTCATCGTATCGTGATGTTTAATTGGATAAAATGTTGAAGTTGTGACAAAGGTCAATTTCCCTTTGAAATCACAATGTTCTGCAGAAACACTTTTCGCGCTTTTACTTAAGACCATAGCTCGAGAAAAGAAGAAGACATTATCACCATGTTGCCTGTAAAGTAACTGGCTGGCTGAGACACCCATAAGGGGATATTTCTGTTCTTCTTGTCCTCATCATTTTCATGTAACAAAACAACCACAACTGATATTCCATTTCCTTGGCAGACATGTTGATCCAAAGAGATTTAAATGCTTCCCTAGATATACAGGGGCTTCCTGGAGTTCAGTTCCTGCTCAGTGACTCATCTGAACTACTGTTTAACCTCCTCTCCTCTATTAATAGCTAACCCTGTATAACAATTAAGCTATAACGATAATATCACGGTGTCTGTGCACCCACAGCCTGATATAGGTTCTGCCATTGTTCTTCCCATCAAGCTTCTTCCTGTTAGAAGGGAGTTGTTTCTCTCCACTGTTGTTTATTGTGGGAACTGTTGCGGTTTCTCTTAAGATCTCTTACTATCTAAATTACTTCCAGATTGAGATTTTAATGTAGGTGATTTGGTGCTATATAAATACAATTGAATTGAATGGCTGTAAACCACTGTTGTCTTTCAGATCTATTTAAGCACATATAAGAGAGTGGTAACATAGGAAGTAAATATTAGAAACCACGTCCCTGAGCATGCTGAGTAACATGAGATTACAGTTCCAATGCACATTCACATAACACTTCTCAGAGCACTTTTCATTGTGGTGGTGGAATATGTTGCCCATGTATTGTACAGAGCTCTTTTACGAGTCTTTAAGTGTGAATTGTATGACACTAATGAATAAGCTACATCACACCATTCAGTTGAAAGATACATTAAATACAAATAAATCCAAGTTTGACATCAGGGAGATGCTCACGTTTCTCAGCATGCGGGTAACTCTCACTATACAGGAGCTATATGTGGAATCTGTAAACCTGCTGGATCATCAAACACTGACTCATCAAACACACACATTTCTGATGTGGGAATTGTTTTTACATTCTGTTGTTGACAATCCAACAAACCAACCTGCCTCTGGCCAGGTGTGTGGAGATAAGAGAAGTGTCTGGAATATTTCTCCCTCTCTCAGTTTAGTTTCTCAGTACAACGGAGAGCAATGCCATGAATTTCCTTCAAGGTGAGTCCGTCCAAAACGGTTCGGTTGGGACCATATTTCACACATTTCTGTGACGGCTGACTCATCAGCCTGCCTTCACGTGTGCCCAGCACAAGTATATGACAAATAAATAACTCTTTCATTGTCAGAATATTGAGGCCATTACATATCCCACTGTCAAATCTCTAAAGGTGTATGTTTTACTAACATGGGTAAACCCACATATAAAAGGTTGTTGACTCCTTTCCCATTGCCCTTGTCTTGCTACTGTCGCATGTTAAACATCCAGAGACAAGAAATCCCTGATGCACGTTGTTGCCAAGATGTAAAAAAGTCGGTCTTTGACCGGTGGAAAAGGGACTTTACTGTGTGTAGTTTAATGCTACAGTGCAGGCAGTGTTAATGTTTTAATGAGGACAAAATTAATTTCATCCATTCTGCGCCAATTCTTTGGTTTTGTTTTTCGGTTTTGAGTGTGATTGCGGCGCAAAGGTAGAAATGAGATTCTGTTTTGAGTTTCTTTTTTGGCAGCAAGAAATGTGATGATTTGAAAACGACTCTCACTTTAATCCATTTCTCACATGAGGGTACACTTACTGGTGTGTGAGAGCCAGAAGACTGTCAATGCTGGTGTATCCCGCTGCTGCCAGTGTGTCTGTGTACCTCTCCAACCCTGCGGTCTGCAGCCACTCACATACCGACCACTCCGGCACACACACCTCGGGCACCACTGACACACACACCTCTGAAGCCATCCCTGACTCCAGCATGGAGGGTGTAGGTCTGTAAACGCAGAGAGAGAGGAGAGGAGGCAGGTTGGTGGAGGCAAAGTTTATGAATATAAGTGTGATATCAAAGTGAAATAGTGTTGAGTATAGGTTTCAACCGAGGGGGATGACAACATGTCGATGAGGGTGTGAGTCAGTTTTAAGTGTCCCTATATAACTATACATGTATTGGTCTCTGCATACCGCTGTACATGTCTGTGCCTACGTGTACACACCTGTCCCCTCCTGTCCGACGCAGAGTCCCGGGGTTACGGATGAGTTTATCCAGCATGTTGAGTATCTGGCTGAAGGTGGGTCGCTCGGCTCGGTCTCTCTCCCAACAGTCCAGCATGAGCTGGTGCATCACCACGGGACAGTCCATGGGAGCAGGCAGCCGGTAGCCCTCCTCTATCGCTTTGATCACCTACAGGACAGATAGAGGTGGAGGATAGATGTTATTATCCAGGTGAATCCAAAGGAAAGAGTTACACAGCTAGAATCAAGACCAAGGAAACTACAGCTTTATGAGGTTGTACATGGGCAACATGGTGCTTTGGGCTAAATGCTCATGCTAGTGTGCCACCATTCTCATGATGACAATGCTAACATGATGATGTTTAGCAATAGAGTGTATTATTTGAGGGGGTTTGAACTACAAACTGAGCTTTGCATGGCTTTCCTCTTGCAGGTGCTTCTCTATTTGACATGGCAGTTCTTCCCAATCCCATTGTAATGTTGCACAACACACACCACATTGTGACAGTATCCTGTTTTTTGCAGTTATCATATGAATAAATCAATTCAAAACCACTTTGAGGTTTTTATATGAGAAAAGACGAGTAGCTCATTAAAACTGCTTTAAAACACAACCGCTGAATAAATAAAAAGAAGAGATAATATTTATTTTTTAAAAGCTTCATTATTTTTTGTTTTCACAGATCTTTCCAGAGCTGTCTCGTCGCCATCTGTAATTTATTCTTATATATTTGCAGCTTTGAGCAGCTCCTGTATCTCTTGTGTGCAATGCATTATGGGCCCATACTTAACATTAATAACACAATCAGAAATAATGCACCTTTGGTCCAGTCTAAAAATGGAAATACGACATAAAACTCTGCTGTGGATGTAACTGGATCCCACCTGAGGAGTTACATGTAGGTTCTGAGATGCTGACACAGACGTATAGTTGGTTGTGAGGTCAATCAAAACAAACAGAGAAAGTGAAGTGCAGCTCAGTGCGTACTAATTTGCTGCTATATAAAAATAAATAAAAAATATGCTGGATAAAATGTCTCATCAGGAAATTTCTCTGAAACTGCATAAACTCAGAAGATGAAATCAATGATGTTTGAAAATGTCCATATGCCAGACTGGTCTCTTTGACCTCCTCAAACTTAACAAGCTTTGATCGCAAAGTGATTCCGATTCACTTTGAAACAGCATTTCTCTCTCAAACTCTCCAAAACTCTTCAGAACTGAATCACTACTAAAATGTATAAAGTGTGCTTGAGCGTCGCTGAGGGATTATTATAAGCAGCCATTACTTGTCAACTTTGTATAAAGGTTTAAGTTTTTATCTTCAATAAAAATGTCCTGTGACTGGTGGAAAAAAAATATTTCTGCTGTACGGATGATTTAAAGACAAAATTTGCAGAGGTTAATGACACAGGGTCAGAAAACAGAACGTCACACAGAGGGCAGTTTATTTTCTCCAGAAGTCGTCTCTATAAATATCCTAAAGACTGGCAGCCGGTTTCATTCATCCATCTGATAAAGATGCTTATTTAAATCCAATTTGGGGACTGTAAAAAAGTAAATATCTAATTTGACTTCTCTAGAAAGTGGGAGGAAATAGATTTTTTATAGGGAAACTTTAATTAAATAAGGGGAGAACTGTGACATGTCAATGTTTGTCACTGAATCCAGAGCTATTAACTGTTGTTTAGACAGGAAACTTGAAAAGAAACTTATCAACATGACTTTATAATTTTTTGATAATCTACCCTTCCAATTCTGATAATATTTAACTCATCAAATTCACTGCTTATAATTATTGCAAGTCTCAACAACAGAGAATCAAGAGTGTAAGATTCATTACTTAAAGTATTATTCATGTGTGCACGTGCTTTTTAAGCAATGAACCCTTTTTGATGCAGTTATTTGGGTCACTCATTGTAGTTTCATTAATTACTATAATGGCAAACCACCACCAAGGCCCAACAGTCCCCCTCAATTCAATCAAGCTCACCAAATTGCACACAATCAAAGACATCTGTCCCGTAAATGTGCTTGATCAGTTTCATCATGATCCATGAAGTCAGTGAAAATGCTCTATAATGTAATGCTAAAACATTTGATGAGCTCTTTTCTGACCCAAACTGCATCCGTCCACCAAGTTTCGTGGCATCCGTCCGGTAGATTTTGTGAAATCTTGATCACAAACAAACATGCAAACCCACTAATAAACAAACAGGAGGAGGTAATAACAATGGAGGTGATCCAGCGTTTTCATTTGATCGTACCTTAAGGTAAACATTTCATTTCAGGAACTAAATGAGCTCATTCTTTTGTAGGTGAGTGGTCTCATAGGTTGGACAATATAAAGATTACTCACATCCTGGTTGTTCATGTCCCAGTAGGGTCTCTCTCCATATGAGACCACCTCCCACATGACGATACCGTAACTCCACACATCGCTGGCTGTGGTGAACTTCCTGAACGCTATCCCCTCTGGGGCCGTCCACCTGATGGGGATCTTCCCTCCAGGGGAAAGGTAAGTCCCAGTGGCCTCCTACAACAGCAGCATAAGGCATAACGGGGTCAGTGACTGAGAGAATTTGTTGATTCCATCATTTAAAAACAACATTTTTTGAATGAAAGACGTACTAGCACACAAATGGCATATAAATATTCAATTAATGAACATGTACAGCATATGCCCACATTAAATTAAGTTTATTCATTCGGTGTGTCTCACCCTTGTAGTGTAGGCAGCCTCTGGGTCGTCCTCCAGAACCCGACTCAGGCCAAAGTCCGACACCTTACACACCAGGTTGCTGTTGACCAGGATGTTCCGAGCTGCCAGGTCTCTGTGAACGTAGCTCATGTCTGACAGGTACTTCATACCGGAGGCGATACCGCGCAGCATGCCGACCAGCTGGATCACCGTGAACTGGCCGTCATGTTTCTGAAATGTTTACACGACAGAGACATTTCTTTACATTTTCAGTTCACCGGAATAACGTCACAGAAAAAGACAGAATAATAAACTGTGCTTACGCGAAGAAAGGCATCCAGGGATCCATTCTCCATGTACTCTGTGATGATCATCAATGGCTTGCCTAAGGCGGTAAAGAGTTAGAAACATTAGGCTGAATTCAAACCTGCACATTAAGTAATTATCAACACAAAACTACCACTCACATCTGGTGATGACGCCCTCCAGCCTGATGATGTTCGGATGGTCAAACTGTCCCATGATGGAGGCCTCGGACAGGAAGTCCCTCCTCTGTTTGTCAGTGTAGCCCGCCTTCAGACTCTTGATGGCCACGTAGATCTCCCTCTTTCCCTGCACACGCAGCCGGCCGCTGCACACCTCCCCAAACTCTCCTACACACACAGAGCAAACAGCAAAGTCAGCGCCAAGTCGGCATGTGTATGTGTGGGGGTTTGTATGAGTATGTGCAAGCGATATTAACAGGCTCACCCATGCCAATAACTCTCTCGATGTGAATACTGCTAACATCAATCTCCTTGGCAAACTCGTGGATGGCCTGATCGGGGTCCTCATAGGTGAACGGGTCCACGTAGATCTTCACCCCTGGAAGACGGAGGGGAGGAAGCGAGGGAGGAGAGGAAGGTGTGCAGAGGAGGGTGACAAATATGAGTTGTGTAACGGCTGCATATGTTATGTAAATGTAGTTGGCAGTGTGTGTATATGAAGTGCAGAGAGACGAGAGAGAAAAAGAGCATCCATCTGTCTCTCTGTTGTTTTGACAGTGTGTGTGTGTGTGTGTGTGTGTGTGTGTGTGTGTGTATGTGTGTCTACCTGGGTTAAGATGTTTCTCCTCCTCTGAGTCCTGCCTTGTTTTGCTGTACTTGCTCCTCCTGATGAGACATAAGAAATGATGGGCATTAAACACACCGACAGAAATGACAAGCAAGAGCATCCCTGTCACTTTCTCTTCACTTCATGTTTTTTACAGTTAGGTGAACTGATAAAGGGACATTCACTGTGCGTCGCGTCGCTTTTAATTTGGTTTCTTTTCCTGCAGCGGCGCACATTCATTCATTGGGCTTTCCAGGGTTCACCTCGATGAAATGAATGAGAACAGAGAGCCACGGGCTGCGGGAGAGACAGCGAGCGAGCAGATGAAAGCATTTTAGGCAGAGAGGGAGGAGGGGCGCCGCCTCAGGTAGCACAAGATAAAAGGTGTTTTCCATTAAACAAAGAAACTGTCAAAAACACCTTTGTGGGTGAGCAGGCGTGTGTGTGTGTGTGTGTGTTTGTGCACATGCATGCACTCGCACAAGCTACTGTGCGTGACTGTGCACGCCGGGGGAAGCTGACACACAAGCTGCGCTGGTGAAGAGACAGTAATGACAAGTCAGGGACAAAGGGATTATCACTGTCTCCACTCTAATCCCCTTTAAAAGCTCCAGGTAACACACACACACACACATTATTTAGCCGCACAAAACTAGGAGAGCTGTGTGTGTGTGTGTGTGTGTGTGTGTGTGTGTGTGTGTGTGTGTGTGTTATTTGTGTGCATTAAGGCAGTGTGGTCAAAAGCAGTAGTCAAGGCAGAGGCAGCACTGATGGGAAACTTCCAGCCGACCTAACAAGCAGATAGGGCAGCACGCCTTCCAGGATGCTTTTAAGTGTGTATTTGTGTGTGTGTGTGTGTGTGTGTGTGTGTGTGTGTGTGTGTGTGTGTGTGTGTGTGTGTGTGTGCATGTGTGTGTGTACCTGCGGCTAATGATGAAGACAGCTGCAGATATCAGCAGTAAAATTCCAACCCCGCTGACAGACAGCAGCAGGAAGGCTGAGTTAACTCCTTCTCCAATCAGAGGGAAGGGATCTAACAGGGGAAGGACACAAAAGTCACCAACCAGAAAGTTAGAACTTCATCATGATAATAAAAAGTTTTGTGCGTGCTCTTCAAGTTCTGAACATTACTGTCACAATACCTGAATTGGTGGCGAACTCGAATGGAGCGCTGAACTCTCCGTACCCGGCGGCCGTGCGAGCACGCACATGGAACACGTACACCGTGAGGGGGTTGAGACCTGTGACGTCCACGCCGCGAGCGAAGGTCCTGATTATGCGGTAGGACCTCTCTCTCTGATCCTGATTAGGGGACAAAAAAGAGGGGTCACTTTTCATCGCTGACAAGAAATCTATCTCCATCATCAGCGATACACAAACAGCGGGGCCACATATTGGCATTCCCCACAGCTGCCCGAGCTGCATTAACCTGCAGGCAGCTCACCTTTTCATAGAACTTGACCTCGTATTCCAGGATGACCCCGTTAGGCCGATCTGGCTGTTGCCACGACAACGACAAACTGTGCCTGGTGACATCGATGACGAGGATGGATGACACCGGAGAGGGAGCTGAGCGGGAGAGAGAGATGGAAAGAGATAATTCAGTCACAATGGAGTGACTTTGTATAATGACATACTGGATGATCTGTGATAATAACGTCTGTAATGATTTCACAGGCCTGCACACAGCCCACAGGTATGTGCGCTGTCTGTGTGTCAACAGGCCCGTTGACCCTGTGCACCTGAGAGCTGACCCAAATCCCATTCCTGCCTATTCCACAGGGACGAGACCTATCCTCCACTCTCTCTCTCCTCTTACATCCCTCCATTGTCCAGGCCTTTATGGAGTTTGTCCTCCTTTGTGGCTGTTCACATGATACCGGGGCCATATGGTGGCGCAGGTTGGACGTGACACATCCCAGACACGCTCTCGTGCTGTGCACACACAGCCAAGTTATTTCCCGTGGGGGGACAACTCGGAACCGAGCAGGTGTGCTACTTTCTCAAACGCCAGCATAAAGTCTTAAACCAATGACAGTTGAGATGTAACAGCGCGCAGAAAAAAAGCAAGCTAATGGAGAGCATGTGTGAGGAAACGCCACGGAGCAGCTGACACCCTCTCAACTAAAATGAAACACGCCATAAAACCCGGGTGATTTTTCAAACACTTCCCTGGTCAAGAGCTGACGCAGGGAAAATCCCACAGTTAGATTCACTGAGGTTTTTATTTGTCAAACAGTTTCCTCTAGGACTTCAGGCAGCCCCGTCTGTTTGTATTTAAGTCAGCGATTTACATTTCCAAGAATGCTTTCTGACAACCACTTGAGAACACCCCTACAATTAATTGAGCGGTTGTTAAGTGTAGGAGGACAGAGTAATAACTATGGCAACTGTGACAGTGATAGTAAGAGCAAGCTTTTCCAGTTGAGAGAGAGGGCGAGGGAAGTGTCTTGTAGCCGTGTTACATGCTGATGCTAATGGGGAATAATCTCTACCTGTTCCATGATGGATGTGTCCTTTGTGTTTGTTCAACGTTGGTTTTATTCTGTGACGATCCATTGAAGTATTATACTGTATCATCAATGCAAATCCAAAGCAAATGTATTGGTTATACATATATATATATATATATATAACCCTTCATCTTATCAGCTTCACACATGGCACGTGTTTTAATGCAGTGATGAATTTGGTGCGATTTGGACACGTGATATGTTCACTGTTAATAAGCTCGGAAAAAAAAGGGCCACCAACATTCTGTAGTTAGAGCGGCTGGGACTCATCACTGTTCAGCCCTTTTCAGAAAATGAACCTCCAGACACTGTGAACACAATTGGGTCCATACTTTCTCTGGAGTTTGTCTTTCACACATGAACAATGCAGCAGAAGAGTCTCCGGTTCAAATGTGTTCACAACAACACGAGTGCTCAGAGCAGCATGCAGGACATTACGTATAAAGTGTTTTTGTTGACAGGACATCAACAATGGCATTGGACCTCATCAACAAAATTCTGTAGACATCTTCGTCTGCATCTTCTATGTGTATGGCACTACATTTTCATCGGGAGATATTTGTATTCTCTCTATTTTCTTGTTTGCTCGCAGTGATTTTTTTTGAGGTAATTTAGTACAAGCTTTATAATCTTTTCTGGACGCATCATGCAATGATTTTAAACATTAAAATATATATTTAGTCTAAATAATAGTAAAATATATCAATTCCAAATACATTTACTTTCTATTTTTAACACAACAATGCATCAGCAGTTGGTGTTCTGCAGTGTTCTAGAGCGGACACCAGCCCTATCATGCTCGTATATAACTACATATAGGACTTACTCGTATCATGCTTCCACAATTTTGAACATTACCCATGGGGCCTTGCTCCCTTGTGGACCATGTGCACTGAGCAGCAGATTGCATTGTGCTGACCCACATACAGACAGAACATCTATAAGCGCATTTTTACTGCAACAGTCAACAGTCTGACAAACTCATTCATTACACTCCTCACTCTCACCAGCTTGGTTGGTGGTAACGGTGACGGACACACTCTGGGCGGACCCTGCACCGCTGGCCAGGGAGACCCCGTTGCGTGCATGGACGATGAAGGTGTAGTGTGTGTGGGCCCTCAGCTCGGTCACCACCACCCTGGTGGTCTTCAGGCGGGTCTGGCCGGGGGAGAAGAGCACATCGGAGCCACAGGGAAGGCAGAGCTGAGAGCCGGAGCCAGAGCCGAGTCTTGGGTATTCATCAGATACAGGTTTCGGGAAGACGCCCCTCCCTGCCTGGGTTTCTGATCCCACAATGCCCTGGTCCGACTGCATCCCTAGGCCACTGTGCTGAACCTCAGGCTTGGAGACGGTGTGATTCCTGGGGATGTCCTTGCCGGAGGTACGACTGCGGCCCCCTGTTTGACAGATGAGACACTCCAGGCTATAGGTGGTGTCGCTCCTTCCTCCCAGCCGACGGGGGGGTGCCCATTCCAAGACCACCGAGGTCTCATTCACAACTGAGATGAGCTGCTGCGGGGCTGAGGGCGGCTCTGAGGAGGACACAGGGAAAAACCTGAGCATTAAATAAAACTAACCACATATACTGCACATCCTGTACTACACATCAGGGAGAGTTGTTGGCACGGGGCTGAAGTGAAGACATATTGGATCAGACTGAAAACCATGCAGTTCCTAGATGTTTTCGATGGGCTGGATGTTTTACTTCAGAGGAATTTCTTTCTCACTTTGTGTGTGTGTGCGTGTGTTCATGTTTTCCAGGCGAAGGAAACCACGTGCTGTATATAGGCATAATTAAGTTTACGACACACAGACCGAGGTCTCTAGCTCTGTCACACACACACACACACCCAACACACACACAGAGAGAGGGAGAGAGGCGGAGGGATGGGGGAGAGAGAGAGGAGAACGACATTTATTCACTCCTCTTTAGTTTCTTTAGTTATCACTCCCAGACAGGATGTAGATGGTGGCTTAGTCATAACTAATGGGATCATGAAACAGAGGTGGCATTCAGACAAGTTTGTGTCTCCCTCTGTTTGGTAAAGATAGAGAGCATGGAAAACAATGAGCGCTCCTTTCGCTTTTATTGGCCAGCAATGCACACATGTTGTCTGTTTTCACTTATGCAATATCTTATTAGCGTGTGTGTGTGTGTGTGTGTGTGTGTGTGTGTGTGTGAGTACTTACGGGTGCAGGCCATAGAGGCAGGATCGCTGTCGGCACGGTAGAATCCAGAGTGGCAGTCACAGACAGTTGTGCCTTCTCTGAGCGCGTGGCTGTGGGGGGGGCACTTGGAGCATCCTGCATCAGAAGACTTGGCCTTGTAGAAACCAGCAGAGCAAGCTGCAGAGAGACACATCTCCACTTTAATATTCATCCGTGCACCATTAATAAAGGTCAACGACATTCAAAGATTCAATGATAATTACCCACAAATATTCCTAACTTTTGAGTGCATTTAATTTCGTATAGCCCACTATACCAGACATTTTCAAGGCAATGTATGCTCTTAAGAAATGGAGGACAGAGGGGATATATGGAATAGTTTATTTTGAAGGATGTTACAAAAGCCGCACAAAGCAGTTGCAAGATGGCTAAGCTGTACAGGTATTAACAGATTTGCCAGTTTGTAGATTGGGCTCATTTTGGCAATTTTGTAATTTGTAACAGATGCTTGAATTGTTCCATTTCTGGCTTGAGTCGTTTTTAACTGTCACACTGTCACATGGTCATGTGGGTGTCACTGTCCCAGTGTCAGTGTGTAACAAGACACACAGAACTATCAATAAGATCTTCTACAATTTAACATGGATGCTATTTATTTCAAGAACTAGTGGGTTTTTTATGGTGGTGCACATGTAATAATAGTATTTGCAGCATTCAGTAACTAATTTGGACGTTTGGTTACCATGGCAATGGCTGAGGCTTTGAAGCTTTTGTACAAACAAATGCAGCTGGAACCGTAACCTCCTCGATGGAGGGACAAATTGACACGTTATTGTTTTTCAATCACACTAAATTACATTTATATGCGTTTTTCTGACAAAAAAGCAATTATTCAGTCTCTGTTAGGGTTAACCCTAACCATTCAAGAATGAGCATATGAGATGACATGATGTTTTACAAGTGGTAAAAGAGTATAGAAAATCCAAAATGTTGCAAACTGTTTCCTTTCATAATAATTTATGTGGAAGAAAATTAATTAAATGCATCTTTCAGGTAATTTACTTTGGTAAGAAACACTGCACAAGGTACTTCTTGAATCTTAAATTATTGGTACGTTTATTGAAGTTCAGCATGATGTGGGTCACAGGTGCTAAATGTGTATTCAACATTGACTAAGGTTAGCTGACCCCTGACCCTTGATACAACCTATGATCGCTCAGAGAGCCCAGACTACAAGTTACTCAGCAGATGGCATTGTTTTGGGTTTTTTTGCACTCGAACATTTGAATCCACAGACAAAAAAGTATAAAGAGAAATCTGGAGAGAGACACCGATACAGCACGGGGAGCAGCGGGCACTTTGACTTCTTTTATCTTTGGATTTTGATGAGCAAAGAAAAAAAACCACACACACACAAAAGGACGCTCGCTGATCAGCTCCCACTCACACACGCAGAAACAAGAATCACTAGAAGCGACCGCATCAGAAACTCCACGACGCCAGCAGCCCACACAAATATAACTGACATTTAAATATATGAACGAGGGGAAACAGAGAAAGAGAGAGGGTGAGGGAAAGACAGGGGGGAGAGGAGGGAGGACTTCATGCATTGACGGAGCAACAATACAATAAATGAATGCCTAATTATACTGCTTGACATCCACTGGTGAAGCAAAGGAGATGTCAGAGCGGGCCTGGTTAGAGCCTGGCTCTTTTCTCTCTCTTTAATTTCAGGAGGAAATCCTTCATTTGTTTCAACAGCAATCATTCTTTTCAACACCTTTTTCATCATCACTCCCTATTCATTCTCCTTTCTCCATTCCACCATCTTTGGCTCCCTGGCTCCCTCTTTTTTCCCCCCCACAACCCTTTCACGACTGGGATGAAGACATCCCAGTGGGAGTGGAAAGGAATGTGGGAATGATCTCTGTATGTGTGTGTGTGTGTGTGTGTGTGTGTGTGTGTGTGTGTGTGTCAGCATGCTTTATGACACTCTCATCAGTAGATGAGAGGGAGAGGAAGTCTCCCCTGTAATCTACTCAGGCCGACCATCCTGCCCCATCTGCGTGCGCCTCCGTAGATTTGCTCTTTCACACACTCACTCGCCCTCCCTTTCACATTTTTTCACGACCTCCCTCATTCGCTCCCTGGTGCACTTCCTCATCGACCTCCACTTACACGGCTTTGTGCCTCTGCTCACTCTTTGTGCATCCCCGTACGGATCCCTCTCACAGTCAAAAAACCCGCAGAAAGCTTTGAAGCAAGCGCACAGTGTTTACAGCTCGATATACTGACACCGATTCAGAGGAGACGCACATGTGGACCCTGTACTCTAAACCAGGGAAATCATAAACACATTTACAGTTGATAAGAGCGGCTTTCATCCGGCGAATGGCTTATCGTACAGTCAGCTGATATCATCAGACAGAAACACATTGTTATCATTCTCCTGCTGTTCGGTACATTCCTTTCTTTCTTCTTGTCATCAAAATAGTCAAGTCAGCCGTGGACGGGAACCAGAGGGAATTAAAAACACGGAGAAAAGTATTTGACCTGCTGAGGATTTAGAGGTTGATTACAGGGACTGTGGAAGACGCTGCCAGGGGGTATAGCACGCCGCCTTTGTCTCTGTCCCACCCAATCCTCCACCCTTGTCCCCAGCACAGAGGACAAAACGAAGAAGGAAGAGAAAGAAAGGAGGAAAGAAAAGAAGCAAGTGCTGAAGCCATAAACTTCCTTCAGTGCCCTCTCATGTCTCTGTTCTCTATGTTCTCTCTGTAGCCTTTTGTGTCTCTTTAAGCGTTGGTTTCGAAAGGGGTTTGGGGGGGGGCAGTGCTGGTGACCTGGAATAAGAGCTCATGAGGGCGTCATTAACCCGACATTAACCCTGCACCGAGCGGGAGCCTGAGCTAAACTGGACACAAACACACACACATACTGATAAGATAGGGTGAAACCTGGGTTAGATGTGTGTGTGTGTGTGTGTGTGTGTGTGTGTGTGTGTGTGTGTGTGTGTGTGTGTGTGTGTGTGTGTGTGTGGGCATGTTCACGTTTTGCCTGTTAGCACGACAGTTAATACGCTGCTATCAGCTGCTGGGTTGTTTGAGACAAAGAGAAAGTGGCAGAGTCTATAAGGGAAGGGAAAAGGTTGACTAGGAGAGACAGAGCGAGAAGAAGACTGACAAGGTGCGTGAGATAAAGACGAGAAGAGAAAGAGACTTGGGGGGGGGGCCGAGGAAGAGATACTTAGGGGAAGGTGCCCTTTGATTACTATCAGCGTTGTCGGCATTTGCATATGTATTCTTCTGCTCGCGAAAATGCAAATGCAGCTCATTGTGAATCCAACTAAGATCTTCGTCCGGCACACTGTATGTGTCTTGTGTGTGTATTCTCCTTGACCCCGTGTTATCTGTCATCATCCCTTGTTCCTCCCCTGCAGAGGGGTGTAGTTGGAAGGAAGTACCCCTGACCGCTCCACCTGTCCCCGTGATGGATAGAGGGAGGGACGGAGTGACGGATGGATGGACGGATTGATAGACTGTCACTCGAGAGGGAGGGACGCTATTAATCACAGGGGTCAAGCCCTGTTAATTAAAACCTGCAGAAAGGCTGGAGGGGAAGACAGGATTCTTATCTTTCCCTACTGTATGGCTTCATTGAAAGGATGGCCTGCCTCCCTCAAGGATCAAACCGACCTCCGGTGTGAGATCGCTGCAAAATTCATCTCATATCTTCCATCTCCTCACAGTCAGTTTGCATTTAAAACCTTGGGGAACGTTCTCAATGGAAGCCGCGGCTTAAGTTTGTCTAAATTTAAATACTCACAAAACACTGGTGGTTCGAAGAGAGACGTGTGTGTGGGGATTTGTGTGTGTGTGGGTATGCCTGCCCAAAGCCAACAGAGCAATCATTAGCATGTGAAAGGGGCTCGACAACAATACCCCCCCGCGCTCCCCATCACACTCCGATCACCCCCGCCACCAGCAGCAGCAGCACCCCCCACCTCTGACCGCGGATCAGGGAGAAGAGACGGAGAAAGAGAAAGGAGGGATAATGAGAGCTACATGGAGAGAGACGGAGAGCGGAGGTTGTTCCGCTGCCAGGGAGCCACAGACGGACTGGTGGAGCTGGCAAACCTCCTCTACATTAGGAGCAACCTGGGAGAGGGAGACAATAGCTCTCTCTCTCTCTCTCTCTCACACACACACACACACACACACACACACACACACACACACACACACACACATACCTCGATTGTGATGGTGGAATGCAAACTATTACCCCCACCTGGGTTTGGCTTGCTTCAGACTACAGACAATCACTTGTGCCATTCCACTGTCTTTGGCTGCTTTGTCACCTGCCACACACACACACACACACATAGACACACACACACACACACACACACACACACACACACACACACACACACACACACGCACACTCTCTCTCTGTTTGCCCAACTCCTCTCTGGGCATTCCCGGGCAGTCCTCCAAACTGTCTTTGTTGCTTATAAAATTGGATATAGAATACACACACACACACAAACACACACACACACACACTCTAAATCTCAAATCCAACATCTACTGAGTCCAGAGACGCGTTGCAATAATTAGAGGCACTGAATGCAGCGATTACGCACTCTTTCTATCATCTGCTCCCTCTCTCTCTTTCTGTCATCTCTCTTTCAGTGTGGCTCTCTTTGCTTCTGCCCCTCTCTCTCTCTCTCAATCTTTCCTCTTTTCAGTCCTTCAGTCCAAACGCTTTCTGCTGCCGACGAGTCTCTGCAGGTGCATTGGAAAAAAGAAGCATAACCGTGAAATCTCTCTTGATGGAGGATAACACAGAATCACACACACACACACACACACACACACACACACACATTCCAACCCTCCCAGGCCGTGAGCAAAATCTGAGAAAAGAAGACCATTGTAGAGACATTGAGACAAAAAGTAGGAGGTTTCTCTGTCATTCCCTCTCTCCAACCGTTCACATTTTACATTCTCTCTGTTCTTTCTCCACCACTCGCCTCTTGTCTCTCCAACCTTGTTTCCGATCCTCCCAGACGGATCGCAGCTGTCAAACTTTTGACGTCTTCATCTACCTCGGTCATGACCCTGCACTCTGCAGCTAAACTCCCTCTCTGTGCATATGTGTGTGTCTGTATGTGGCTGTCACTCAGAGCTTTGACGTCTTCATCAGGCTCAGTCGTGACCTCGGTCTTAACCAGGGGTCCAAAGAAGAGGGGGAGTTCCCTGTCTCTTGTGTTTCACCGCTCGTCTCCTTTGCACCGGTTGACGAACCCCCAGCAGGGGAGGGGCGGCTCGGCATTGATGCCTTCTGCTGTCAGTGGCCTTCTTTCAATCCCCCTCTCGCCCCATTCAACAGCTAATCCCTTCTTCCTCTCCAAAGCTTCTCCTCTCATCCTCTCCATCCTCATTACTCTGTGTCAACACTGAAAATGAACTTTTCACATTTCACCGCTTTGGCTAAGTCGACTCTTGTTTCAGCTGAATTCAGCAGCAGCTCTTGGGGGAAGTTAGATCACACTGACAATGAAAAAGGTATTTCTGCAGCAGACGGCAGACGGTGAAAAATGAAAAACTGCAAGTTAAACAAATTAGCTAAAAACTGCAATGAATCTAACTTATGAGATGTACTACGCATAACAGGTGGACATTTAAAACAGAGAAGAAGAAGAATGTACAAAGGTTCCGGATTAGTATTTGAGCGTACGCTATAATTTGGGTTTAAAATTAAATTAAAGAAACACAGAAATCTATGCATTTTATTCCTTTCACTAGAATTATATGGGAAGACAAATAACATCCTCACGTGTGTTAACATGTGAAGCTGGAGTCAGGGGGTGATTAGCTTTAGCTTAGCATAAACTAAAAATGAGGGAAAAAGTCAAGACTCAAGACGTAAACATAAAAGTGCAAAAATTATAAGTTGTTGAGTTACTTTTTCCTGGCTGTTGGAAGTCACTTCCTGGACTCTTAGTATATATCTCTCTAGTTGTATTGAGAATGTTCTTCAAAATGCGGCACTATTCCTTTAAGAAACTTTGTCAATGCAGCCTGTAATCACAGGGGGTATCTGTCCCTGCTACGTTTGAACTAAGTCTACTTGTCTGTTATAGTGACAAAATGAAGACATGAGGGTCTAGAATATCCAGAAACCTTTTGACCTCTGGGACGGGACGAGACACAGAACATCTAAATCTCCTGACAAATCCATCTGCCTTTTCCCTCCATCTTGCCCTGCTCTCCCCCTCTATAAAATTCAGACTTAAATTTGGAGAAGCATTAAGATGAACCATCCAATACCGCAGGGTCAGAGTTTTTCGCTGAGCAGCGTTCGGTATTCAGACTTTGATGGATTCCCACTGATGCAGCTGAGCCCGGCCAACAGCCTGACAGGCGGCGAGAGCGGGGAGACGGAGACGGGAGCAGCAGATAGATAGATGGCACTTCACATCTGCTAGAGGTTCAACAGAGTCAAGGGTCTCTACTAAATCTAAGTGAGGAGGAACATCTTTCAGGCTTCAGGGACCACCCCGCAAACCTCCTCCTCTTTTCAGTGGGAACAAACGGGTTAATCTGGGGTAAAGGTTTTTGAGAACGTTTGTCACTTCAAAATTTTGGCAACTGCTCTTCCTGTTGCAAAGAAAAAAAAGGATTTTTCTTCCCTCTTTAACGCCAACTGGCCACAACGGCACCCCTCTTTTTATGTCTGTCTCTGTCTTTCTGTCTCTCAGCATCTCTCCTCCTCTCTTTGAATTATGGGTCTGTTTGTAATACAATTAGCCTTCTGGGATAGGCTTCATAAATAAAACCGGGGGAGCAGATCCGTTAGTCCCCCTCCTTTCCCCGACTCTCTCTATTGGTCTCTGTCCATCTGCCTATGTGTTTGTGCAAGCCAACATGTTGTGTGTCTGTTGTGTGTGTGCGACTGAATAGGGGGAGTGAAGTTGTAAAAAAGTGTCTCCATCGACTCTTGCCCGACGTTCGCCCCACTTTCTCACACAGACGTGCACATTTTCGTTGTCTCCACAATGGCAACAGTCACTCCCAAACATTACACGTCATCCATGCCACATGCATGTTGGGGAGTGGTGTGAACAGCTTGTATAGTTGTTACTGTAAAGTTCAGGCCAGATTTGTAAGTGACAGAAAGACCGTTTTGACCAGATGGCCGTTGTTATGTCAGCACATGTCACACTAAGACCAGAGAGCTTGTACTCTGACTGCATGAAACACTGTTTACAGCAGGGGTTCCCAATACGTCGATCGCGATCGACCGGTCGATCGCGAAGGCAGTGTGGGTCGATCGCGACTGGACAAGAGGCAGTCACGTGGACGCTCCGGCGCACGTACCCACTTTTTTTTTTTTTTGCTGTCGCCGCCGCCGCCCCTGCCGCCACCGCCACGCCCCCAGCCCTGGACGATGTTGCGAACGTCAACGCGGCGGACTGCTCGTCACGCCGGGTTCAAACCGGATGCGGAAGCGACGCCGAAGCGCGCCGCGCTAATCCCTAGAGCGCCGGCGCTTTGCTGTTCACACCGGACGCTGAAGCGCCGCGCTAATAATATCACATACTTTTGCTGTTATCAGCCTGCAGTAAAAACGGCATTTAATCATTTTTTTCAAGCATATACTTACTTGTTGCTCCAACATTAACTGCAACACAGCCCAACATGTGTCTTCTTTGTCTCATATGTGCTGAGGATCATACAACTCACTGTACTTCTCCACTTAAATTATTAATTTAATATCATCCATCTTCAAGAACTTCTCCGCTGTTTGCTATGTCGGGTGTGGAGGGTAAATTACGTATTCTCCACTCAAACCTATGTGGAGAATACGTAGCCCCCCCCCCCCCTCTCTCTTTTTATCTATATGACTGCTTGTGGCTGGGCAGAGGGGGACATTTAATAATGTGATTGGTAAAATTGGTAAAATTAAATCTCTAGAACAACAGAAGGGGAATATAAACTATGGGATGCATATTTAATCATTGATGTCATACAAAATATGTTATCAATATCGTTTAAAATCATTTTTCAGTGTGTTTCCTGGCGCAAGAAAAAAGAGGGGGTACGTGCGCGGGGGGGGGGGGTAGATCTTGTTGAGCTGGTCATTTCAAGAGTAGCTCACAAGCCTATAAAGTGTGGGCACCCCTGGTTTACAGCCTTAATTTATTAGAAGAAACAGTTTAAGTAAAATATAGGATATATAAACTGTGGTGTTGTGGGCTGCAGTGCATGGTTACATCCTGCCATTACCAGCATGTAACATGGGAATGTCCCTTTAAGACAGAATCTCTGAACACATTCTCTGAAGGCGATGAAAATAATCCACAGAATAATGTTTTGCATCATTAGTGAGCAGCTTGTGAAGTGACTGTCACTCATGTTGACATGGGATTTAGAAGTGGGGACAGGTTGAACTTGTTCAGATGATTCGATCCTTTAAAGAACACTAGACAAGTGTACAATGGACACATGGTCACATCTACACGTGTCCAACATGCTTCAAATGGGTGTTGAGGAGAGAGAGACATCTCAAGTATCTGAACATTCATCAACTTCTTTTGTTTTTAAGTCCCGATCACCACCTATTCCAGAAATCTCTGCACTGCACATGCACATAACTCTCTTACTGTATATATTGTCGTTTTATATTGTTGTTTAATGTCTGATTGTTGTTTTATGTACAGTGCACCGACCACACCAAGGCGATTTCCTGTATGTGCAAATATACTCGGCAAATAAAATGAATTCTGATTCTGATTCTGAAGGGGAGTGGAGGGTATAGAGCAGGAGACCAAACCAGATGAGACAACAACAAACAGCAAATCACGGTGAAGTATTCCTGTCGCATCACTTACCTTTACACGCTCCCCCCTTCTCCTCATATCCGGTGCTGCACAGACATCCACCAATAGGGACGAGCCACTCTCCATCAGCCCCGCAGTACATTTTGGGCTCATCTCTCTCCTCTGATTGGTTGACACACGACCCCCTGACCTCCACTAAGGAGGACGTATCAGCACCAGTGACGGTGTCGGGGAAGGTCGCCAGGTTACGGATGGTGAGCGGGCAGGTTTTGAAGAACACCCTGACAGACACCAGAGCGATGCAGGCACCAACATCCTGAAAGGCCAAGTAGAAGCCCTTCCTCGTTGTGACCTTTACGTCCCGCACCTCAGTGTTCAGCTTCATGATGCGGTCGCCCACGTCCACCTGGATGCAAACAGAAGGGAGCTCGATGAACGGGATGTGAGCTAAACTGTGTCAGCGATCAATCCGCTTGTTTAACCCAAAGTGGCAGCTGCAATTGGACCACGGCTGAAACTTCACATCTTCAGCAGTTGGCTCTAGTCTGGATAAACTTGCATTGATTACTAAGGTGAAATAAGATTTAATGCCCAGGACGCTTAACCCAGACGTCATGATAGTAACGCTTCCTGCTTCCCCCCTGGGATGGTGAAATGGACGTCTAAGATAAAAACCCTTGTGAAACAAATAAAGAAATTACAGCCGAGTGCCAGGGCGGTTTAAATTGTATCAGGATAAGAACAAATTAAGGAGAGTGGAGGAGGGAGGATAGAGAGCTCAAGCCCTGACGGAGTTGATTAGTGTTACCTGGGTGAAGCTCTCGTCTGCCGCCACGGTGTCGACCTTAATGAAGCTGCTCTCTTTGATGTAGCTCTCCCTGTCTTCGTTTGACTCATGGTAGTACAGATTGAAAGTCTCCTACAAGACCAAAGAGACAGAGAAATCCCCAAAAAAGAGACTGAGGTGAATTAATCATTTTCGGTGCTCGTCTTTTCTCTTAATATGATAATGAGTGAAAGGAAGTTGAGGGAACACAGGATGATCACTCTGTACCTTGCAGGTGCCGGTGACGCCTGGCAGGCTGTTACAGTCTCTCAGTGTGAACTTGACCTCCACGTAGACCCGCTGGGCCCCGGACCTCGGGATCCAGTCCGTCCTGAGCCAGTTGTTCTGACTGGGTTCTAGGACGTTACACACCTGGTACGTTCTGATGGGGATGTTCTTCTCGTCCATAATGCTCACTTCTTCCCACTAAGAAACAAACAAAGACACTCAGGATTGTATTACTCCACTCAGCAGGGCATATGGTGACTTCATTTTGCATGTTTTGTGTTCACTAAACATATTTGGATTTAATTTCTAACTTTCCAGGCACCTGCTGGTTTCAGTTCATGCCAACAGAGGGGAAATCAGCTTAGAGAAACTTCATGGAAACAGATGCTCCATTAAAGAGATCATTAATCATTAAAAATCGATTGCCAAAGTTGTTAAATTTTCAGAGCAACTTTTCCTTATAATCAGCTGCCAAGTAGCAACGCTTTCAAGTGATACCGTCAGAAAATAATTTCCGAGGGAAACAAACTGTAAACAAATGTTGTGAAATAGGAAATGTGAAAATCATGTATTTTTCAAGTTTGCAGATTTCAGATGATCAGAACAACATACAACATATTAACCTCAGCAGCTAGGGGTCTCTCAATCAAAACAATAACAAAAGGCCTAGTTTGATGTGATGTCGTGAAGCAGCAGAGTTGTTGTCTTCAACACCATTGCCAATGAAAATCGACCTGATGCAGCCTAAATCATCTTCACTGATGAGGTAATCTATTAAAGATTTATTCACATTATGCAGCAAACGAATGAATGAATAATAATGATCCATTACGAGTCACCAATACGAAGGATGCAATCAAAATGTGAAACCAAAAAAACAATTTTGGATAATGTAAGAACACAAGTCTATTTATTTATATGTATTTTAGTCATTTTGAGCAATTTTCCTGAAGAATTGTTAGACGTTATATCTTTGAAGACTCAAAACAGTTGTGACATGAAGTAAAATCGATGACATAACACTAAGTTTGAACCAAACTCTAATCACCAGCCCTGCAGGCACAAGCCCTGTCAGAAATACTCTTACAGAAGCGGTGACCAGAAGAAGCGTGCTCACAGCTGAGGATTCATCGTGTTTTTTTTTTGTCACTGTCTGGCCTCATAAATACAGAGAAACAAGTTCAAGTACATTTCAGAAGCTGGGGAGCATCCTCTGATTCACTGCTGTCATTTGAAACCTCGCAGGCTTACATTCGTCCCGCAGTGGATGCTGCCTCAGATTTGTCGCGACTCCCAAGGTTCTCGCAGTCACATTTTCATACAAGTGGAACAGGCTCATCCTTCACTGCACCATCCATCTCCATAGAGCCGACTGTTTGCCTTGTACTGTGACCCTTCCAATGACCGCCGGGCCTCTCAACTCCAAATTGGCTTTTTATTACCGCTGAATAATAATATGCACTCTCCCTACTACTGAGAGTTGTATACACAAGAAATGCGACGTGTCCAAAAGAGGGAGGAAGAGAAAGGAGAGTGTGTGCGTGTGTGTGTGTGTGTGTGTGTGTGTGTGTGTGTGTGTGTGGTGTGGGTGTGTGGGTGTGTGTGTGTGTGTGTGTGTGTGTGTGTGTGTGTGTGTGTGTGTGTATGTGTGTGTGTGTGTGTGTGTCCAATTAGACCTGATCGATACGCCATCAGGGACTGATATTACTGACTGATATCGGTTCCTCACAAATATATCGATTTCATGATATTGATTAACAGATGTGCTGTGGCTTAATTTGACCTTTAATTATTTTAATTTAAATGCATTATTTATGTTTTTTGTATCAATCGTTTGATTTTTGGACTACATTTTCATTTCTAATTAGGTTCACTTGTGAAAATGTACAGCTTTAATGCCTTAACTCATCAACATGGGAATCGCTCTCAATAATCCAGCATCAGTCCAAGTTGCCTCCTCTGTAACCGTGTCTTCCTCCATGTACAAGATGTGAATATAAGTGTCGGCATGAGCGCGTGGTTGTGCCTTTGTGTAGTGTGTGCTTTTGAATGTTTATTATGTGTGTGTCTTTGTGTGCGTATTGGGGTGGAGGGCTGAAGAAATGCTGTCATAGGGTCTGATGCCTCCTTGTCTGGTCTCCTCTGGAGTCTTTGTCAGTCGACAGAAATCACAGCTGTCGGAGAAGAAACAAAAAACGCTGTGCACTTGCCCCTACCATACAGAAATGATGTTTTGTGTGTATGAACGTCGAGCTAAAGGATGCGGAAGGTGGGGGGGCCTGTAATCTAAAGCTCAGTGCGTGCAGACCAAGACCCCGTCAATCAAGCAGCTTGTGAGAGAATGAGAGCACGGTGACTGAAGAAATACGAGTCAAGTTCACCAATAACTCTCAAACCAACAAAGAGGTGAGGTACGTTCTGAGGAGAGGACAGAGGGAGGAAGAGAGAGGACACATAGACGTGCCAACAATAAAAAGTACAAAAAAGATGAGAGGCAGTGACATTAAAAAACAAGATATTTGCAGGAATCATTCTGGCAAATGCATGGTAGTAAAAATCCCTTTCTAAAAAATCACACCCACCACCAAGCTGGTCCATGCCTTCTCATGTGCCAAACCCAACGCCAGCACGCTCATATTAGCACTTAAGCTCGGTGAACAACAGCACATTTCAAAAATCTGTGGGATGATTATTTACAGTTTCCAGACCAAGTGTGTGTTTGAGAGAGGGAGAGAACGAGGTGGCGTGTTCTCCAAAGAGAGAACAGGCTGTAAACAGAGTATCTGTAAAATACAAAAAAGAAGAAAAATGCTCCCACTCACCCCTCCCTCTGATGGACTGGCTGCCCACTTCAGCTCTCCTGGCACTGTCCTGGTATCCAGCAGAGTCACTGAAATGCACATACACACAGGTGGCGTCACATTAAACATAACAAATTATTGATTCCCATAACAGTGTGGATGAGTTAAATGTATTATTCTCGGGAGTTAACCACACCTCAAGATACCCAGTAGATCACTGGGACAAACTGGTTGGCTCCTGTTTATTTGCTGTAGCTTAAGATTATTTATATTGATTATCTTCATGTTTATTCTGTAATATCTACGTGATTTCAAAAATGGCACGTTGGTAAAGGTGCGTATAATCGGATTCGTGGTCAAAGAAACGAATAAAAAGTGATTTTTTTTTTGATAAATCTCATAATTAAAAGTCTTCCTAACTAAACTCATCACTACACTTCGCGCTGTAACTCGTCCAGAGAACATATCCAAGAAAAGACAGACCGAGGGATCCTGCAGCTGAACTCCCTGAAGACACAACTCCAGCCAGGAGCCTTAACAACTGGGCAATGTTTCGTTCCAAGATCCAAATTAAGTGCTGTTCAACTTTTACGCAGATGTACCCCCATGCTCTATCTTCCCTTCGCATCATGGCTGGGACGCGCACCGCCGCGGCACCAGCTCCGGAACCCCCCCCCCTCTATAACTCACCTTCGTTCGGCGGATAAATCCTCGTCCTCGAACACGAACCCAGTGCAATTATCCAGAGGAAGGTGGAAAATATTCGGCATAATTCCGCAGCCATGCGTGATGCGTGGAAGCGTGCGTGCCCCCCGTTGGCTGCAGTGCGCGCTCCTGGCTGAAGCGGCTCCATCCCGGTGGGAAAAGTGTGCGTGAATGAAGTGAAGTGTGGACGCGAGTTGGATGCAGCGGCGGATCCGCGGGGCGGGCTCTTCACTCAGAGGCTTCCCACAAACGGCATGTGCCAAATGACACCGGTCCGGTCCGTATCAGCATTTAGCTGCGTGTTGTCTTTAAAAACATCCTGAAACATTTTAGGAAACATAGATGAGTAATAATTTGGTGGATTTTGGTTATTTGTGAGGTCTGGGGATTTCAAACACGAGCATTTGGGAAAACATTAAAACACCTTACTGCATATATCAGATTGTATATCTTAAGATTGATAAATAAAGGTGAGATGTTTTATTCTTGAGTTTCCAATGAGACGTTCTATGATCTGAAATGAGCAGTTTGGACCAAACTTTGAACCCAATGATCCCAGTTAAATCATAGAGGATACATTAATCATATAACAGTGATGACCAATCGGACGCCACAGCAGGCGTGAGGTCACAAACGTCATCACCTTCTTTTTCGAATCGCATGGCTTTTGCATGAATTTCAAATCCTGATTTGTGTCACAATTTCCTGATAACATTGTTTGAATCGGGGAGGAAGCCTGTAGGAGGCCCTTTGTCCTGAGGAGCATTCAAACTGAGGCGTGTGACTGCAGCGCCATCTGTTGGTGGTTGTGGAAGGGAGGAGAAACCCTTAGGAATGATAAGGGATGTTTATTCCATTACAGGCTGTTGGATATCTTAAGGATGAGGAGTTTCAATATCCCACCACCATCTGTCAAGAGGAGTTTTGAGTATTTTTATCTCTAAACCCTGGAAGGACACAGGGAGACGCAGGAGTGTGGAAACGTGTTGAAGCAAACAAAGAGGAGGCTCGTGACCCGTCCTCCTACACGCTCCCTCTCTCTCAAAGACGCTGGTGAACAATCACTCTCGATGGAGACGCAGCTTGAAATCGCAAATACTTTCATCTCCATTGATCCAGTGGGGTTCTCCCTCTCTAACTATACAAGTTGAAGCAGAGACATTCTCCCCTTTCAGTTCTTTTATAGATTCAGGTAAAGCTTTGTTGAAAAAGACCAACAAGGAGCACTAAATATGAAGTGCCTGGCTTGTTGGTTGCTGTATGTGTGTGCGCCTGCATTTGCATGTATGTGCTTGTGTGATTCTCCGTCCAGGGCCTGTCTCCATCTCGCTTTGTGTCTTCGCAGTTGCTATGCCGAAACCATCTCGATCCCCTCTAAGGCTCCATAATGGACCCAGGAAGAGCATCTGGCGCTTTAAAACACCAAAGCCATCTCCCTCGCTTCGACCTGCCACTCTTCCCCCATCGACCATAATACGGTTTTCATGATTCATTCTCCCCCGGCGCCACGACAGACTGCGCAATCACAAAGGCCCAATTAGCCGAGAGGGGATCACGATTTCGCCCGGGGACCGACGGGCCAATGGCGTTGGGTTTCCTGCGGCGAGGGCCTATGGGCCAGTAGCACAGGTGGGTGGGACATGGCTGCGGGGCGGAGGTGACGTGATGACATGGATGAAGAGCGCTCCGTTGTTTCTGGTCATTTGTGTCAGGGAAGTTTTGATTGATGATCTTCGGGATGTTTTTCCCACTCTCCCCCGAGAGATTCCCAGCTCTCTAGAGGGGGTTTCCACAACGGGCCCCAGGCGTCAAACCCCTACTTTGAGTTTGGCCCTTAGCCCTACGCCACACACACACACACACACACACACACACACACACACACACACACACACACACACACACACACACACACACACACACACACACACTTCCTTTTTGTTCCATTTGGGGCCCCAGATTGCTGCTGCCCACACATCTGTATTGTAAGGCAGTAAATATCCGGCCATGCGTGTGTTTTTGTTAACATATGCCCAAACGTGAACCAGTATTCATATAGGCACTGTACCTCCAACATTCTAATAGTGAGGAGGAAAATAGAAAGTACATACAAAGTAGCCGATGCATGTGAGCGAGAGTGTAAAGATAAAGCCCGAGGGACGGTAGGTGTGTGGGCGGCTGAGAGAGATGAACAAAAGAAGCAGAGAAGAGAGATGAGGAGCGGCGCATTGCCAGGGAGGATTTGATTGGGTGGGTGGGTGGTGGTCGTGTAGGGTGGGGGGAGTGTTGGGTGCTGAAAAAGGATATTCCCTTAAAGCCTCGCTAAGATATTCCTGGAGCGAGTTAGGCTTTCATTTGGCTCGCAGTCCCTGCTTACATCACAGCAGCAGCTCCAATCTCTTAATATTCATACGACAGGATCGATATTCTTCAGGTTGTGTGACAGATAATAGTCTTATTTGCTAAATCTGTACAGTGTGAGTGTGTGTGGTCGAACTGCTCGGGTCGACAAAGCGTTATTAGCATGTCAGAGGCGTTCGGTGTGGACCCGACTCTCCTCATAACAGCTGCTCGTCTGGTGAATCCCTCCATCTGTGTGTGCGTGTGCATGTGGACGTGCGTCTGTGTTGATGCACGCATGTGGCCGGTGTAAACAAAGGAAGAAGCGAACAGAAGGTTTCATCAATGACACCAAAACACCAAAAGTGTGTGTGTACGTGTGTGTCCTATGTGTGTCACTGATGATTGAAGAAATCTCCATCAACATCTTGCCTGTGTGTGAGTGTGTTTGGTTCAGGTATTTATCATGTTGTGGGGACCTAAGCCTGTTTACACAGACAAAAAGCAGGTCCCCATAACGTAGATCAATCAAGTTTTAAGGTGACAACATGTTTGCAGGTTAAGTTTAGGTTTAGTATAAGGATAGGGTGAGACAAGTTGTAACTATGGTTAGGTTAGAGCAAGTCTCCAGGAAAACTCATGTCCTATGAAGCCATGGAAACATGACTGTGTGTGTGTGTGTGTGTGTGTGTTTGCCATGTGTGTCACTTTGATGACTGAAGAAATCTCCATCAACATCTTGCCTCAGAATGTGTATGTGTGTATACATGTGTGTTTGTGTGGTGTGCGACTGCATAAACATGGTGTCGGAGTGTTGAGATGCTCCCTCCTTCCATCTGTTCTGCTGGCATTTACACCTTCGCAGGGCTACAATAGAGGAGAGAGGGATGGAGAGAGAGAGAGAGAGGACGAGGAAGACAGAGATAAACAGCCGAGTGATATCGTCGGTTTTGTCTGTTAGACTCTTGGAGAAATAAAATCTCTCTCAGTTCACCTGTGGAGCTCCGATGTTCTGTTCTCATGTGATCTTTTAACATTTCCGAGGGTGTCTAAGTATCTGTGAGAGGATGTGTGAGCGTGAAGCTGCTGTGTGTCTTCCTGTGGATGTGGTTACGAGTTTCTCAGTTTATGTTTGTGCCTTGGTGGATATACTAGTGTGTGTGTGTGTGTGTGTGTGTGTGTGTGTGTGTGTGTGTGTGTGTGTATTTGTGCGTGTGTGTTTCAGAGGGCTGTCAGAGAGAGAACTCATTGTTCTCTTCCTCCTTATCTGGCGTCTCGGCAGACAGCCCGTGCTGTTTCCCCCCCCAGCGATGTGACCTGGCTGTGATACCGCCCTCGTCTCTGCAGATAACAGACCACCCTAAAAATACTCCTCTTTCTACCACTTTCCTCTCTTCCCTCCTCTGTTCTCCTCACCTCTCCTGGCTCACTGTATCCTCCGGAGTCTCCCTGGGCCAGGAGTTAGCTCTGCCAGACTCAAATACCTCTGGGCGCCTCCGAATGTCACGGGGGTCTTTCAATTCTCCTTTTTTTTTTTGTCTTTCAGTTCTCGTTGTGTTGGCAGCCGTGGATGTTACTGCGTCGGCTTGAACAGCAGAAGTGCAACTTGGACTGTTACATCACAAGTTTTCTTACGATTTTTCCACAATCATTCCTCATCCCCCCCCGCAGCTACTTCAGTCACCCACACTCTGGCCACACAGGGCAGATGGGATGTAGGAGGATACGGTGAGGACAGAATCTGCCAGGCTCACATAATCGTACATCAAGTAATTCACCGAAGCTTCTCAATAAAATATTAAAGAGTGCATTGTTTTCTCTGTGCCTCGTGGGCCTGACAGTCTGGAACAGTGCTAATTATGATTAACTAGGTATTATTTTGTAGATCATGCTACAGCCAAGTGCTCTGAGAGCTTTTCCCGTCTCCCTCGCGGCCTGAACCCTCCTCTGCGGTGAAATGCTCACTGACAAAACCCCTTTCCGAAGTTTGGAGGAAGTTTCTTGCAAATCTTAAACCACTTTTATTCCAAGCTTCTCTGCCACGTTTGACATCCGGGGGTCAGGAAGCTGTCGTTTTGATTCTTTTCTCCTTGTGCGCGCTTGCATCCTTGCCTATGTCCTAACCCCAAACCCACGCAGGTGACCGGAGGGGGGCCCGTGTGTGTGGGTGGACAACTCAATGGTGAGCCCCTCTCTTTACCCTCACCCACCCTCCCCTCCCCTCTTTTCTTGCTCTCTGTCCACCAGTGTGAGTCCAAAAAGGAGCGAAGGGGGGCCGAGGAAGAGAAAAACACCCACTCTCAGCCAAACACACTGACCGAGATTTTGCAGCTGCCAGTATTCAAACTAAGTGAGACAATAGAATAGATGAAGAAGTAGCTTCTGAAAAGATAATTACATGGATTATCAGTAGAGAGAGTGTCACGCTTTAAGGGATTGACTGTTTAACCTGCTCTAATCAAAATGTTATATTAATAACAGCTCAGATGAAGCATAATGATGATGCAGAACTTTAAAAGTAATCATTAGAAGAGACATAAAATCCCCTCAGCTTGATGGAACGCTTAAGTCTCTTTCAGCTTGTTGTTTTTGTTTAACAAAAGTGAAGCCAAAGCACCTCCATCGCCCCCTGGTGGCTTGCTGCAGTGCATGTCATAAACCCAGCCTCCTCTATGTTATTGGAAGGGACGTGGACCAAATTCATCAAAGTACATGTCTCGAACATAATTCTCGAACATGGTTTCTGTCATGTTAGATAGTTCTTATCACACTGATGTTTGTTTATGAGTGTTAATAAGCAATGAGTGTCCAGCGCGAAGCAACATGACTGACAGCTGAGACTGACTCACGATTGGTTGAGTTGGTATATCAGCAGGACCTTGATACCGCAGCTCCGCCCCCTGATCGCTGCTGTGCACACCCGGCTCCACATGACGTATCGGCACAAAATGGCAGTGTTCGCATCCAGGATGTTATGTCTTCATTTCAGGGTAATGGGAGAAAAAGGAGACAAATGATTCATCTTTACATACAGTCTGTGGTTCAGTGTCTCCACCCTCATCAACTATATTTTTGAAGCAGCAGCAGCAGGCAGCCATTTCCAGTATTAAAAGCTCTGATAAACACATTGTAATCTAGCAGCCCGACACTTAACAGCACACACAGGTGTAAAATAACAGCTTAAAGAGAAGTGAATACTGGACTGAAGTTTAATGAGGCTCCATGTCTGCTGGATGTGTCACATGTGAATATGCTGGCCAATCAGGATGGACTTATATCGATGATCTGTCAATGTTGGGTAAACAGTAAAGTAAGCAGTAGTCTAAAAACAACAGCAAATAGATGTTATTAATGGCGTATGTTCTCTATTTAAAATCATTGTACAATTACATTCTTTAGACTGAACAATCAGGGGCTGCAACCGATAATTATATATATATTATATTCTTTGCTTATTATTTTGCTTTTTTCCCCCTCAATAAATCAATTGATTTATAATGATTTTAAAGCCATTTACCAAGGTTACCAGTGATATGACACAGAGAATATCTGTGAGGCATCGTATTTGTGAAGCTGGAACAGTTCAAAACTAATTAAATGATAGATTATCAAAATTATTTCTGATTATTTTCTATTGACATACTATACTAATGATAATAAAATAAGCATGAATAAAACAGCATAGGACTTTAACCTCACATGGAGGTGGGAGTGTATCTCTGTGTCTCTGTGCATCTTTGAACCCTGGACAAGGATAAGACAGTGTTTTGGATGATGTCTTCAAACCAGATCATTACCTTTGTCTTCATCAGTCACACAAACATGAGCACAAACACACGCAGAGAGGATGAAGCAGAAGCCACCAGTCATTATCCTTCACTGTGTTTCTGTTTGCTGTGTGGGGGGAGGTTTAGGTGAATGCTACACTGTCGCTGTTAAATGTAAAGCTTCTCTATCACTGAATGACATTGTACATCAGTGTGATAAAATTAGTTCACACGTTGTGATAGAAATAATCTGGTTTGCATTTCACATATGACCGTAGCTGTCCCTATTGTTGAGGCGTCAAATAATCAGGTTGACGCGGGACATTTGCTTGACGTCTACATCCATACCAACACTGCCCCCCTGAGGGGGAAGGTGGCAACGGCTGCTGTAGGACATCATCAAACGAGGCATGAGTTTGTGTGATGTGCTAAATTGAGTTGTGTGGGCCTGACTGACACGTGGGAGGACAGAGGATCTCTCAAGGACGGGACAAGCTGGGCAAGTCATAACGAGAACATAATGAGTGATGATCTCACACTCTCACAAAATGACAAAGCACCAAAGCGTCAAAACCCATTTGTGGATGAGACGAGGTGATGTTTAGGCTGTGACAGACAGAAACAACACTGACGTGTAACTGTATCAGCTCAGTGTCTTGTAGACACAATATAAATGCTCTAATTCATCAGCACAGAAAGGATTTGAACAATGATTACAGGGTTTATTTCCTTACGACTGTAATGGCCATAGCGAGGCATACGATGATAAAAATAAACAAACTAGCAGCAATGAGTTGTTATTATTGTCTCATTTTATCTTGATTTATTTAATTCCTTCCTGATTAGCTATATTTTATTCTAATATAAATAAAGATGCATTTAATTTAAAGTTGGTTGAGTGTTGAAATTAAACACTAATAATATGTTCATCTTTCCAGGTTCCTCATTTCCCCTTTTTTGTAAATCTTATTAATTTTATTTAACTTATTTGTCTTATTTTCTATTTTCTATTTTCTATGACCTTGCTGACTTGTTCTTGGTCCAACACTTTTCATTATGCCATTGACCCTTTGTTAACTAACGAGTAAAAATTGGAACCTTGACTTAGTTTAGCCTGGCAAAACTGAAAAAAAAAAAAAAAGGGATGACAGAGAACTTCCATATCAAATACACCCTTGGAAAGAAAATAATGAATGGAAACAGATGAGAAAACAACTCACCAGGTGATACACGGTACCGGTTTGGGCCCCTGCCAGTCGACACTATGATCTGCTTGTCTTCATATAGAGCATGCATGTTCAGTCACCTGCACATATCTCTGACCCACTGTCAGCACCAGTACGTCACATGGGTCTTCTGAACAGGGCTCACTGGTTGTCCACTCATGCCTGACTTAAAAACACTAGGTGATGGTGATTATTAAGTTATGGCTCAAACTTGAAACACTAATCCTCCACTAACCATTCTTCTGTGTATTGTTTGCGATTCTGCATTTTTTCATGTTTTTCTGTTGCATTCATTTGAGCGTTTTTACTACTTTTATGGTTTTATTTAACAATTGTACTTTTGTAAAGCAATTTGAGACTTTGCCGTGTGAAAGGTTCTTTAGTAAACAAACTTACTTCCTGATTTACTCATCAGCCCTGTCCCCAGTCGTCTCTGCACTTTGACGACAAGCATCAGTGTCCCTGAGGATCCCTGAGCAAGACACTGAATCCCTATCAGTGGCCCTCGTCTGTTGCTGCCCTTCACACTTTCAATTTCCCTCTGAAAAGGGCAAACCGAAAAATAGATTTCTCCTTCAGGGATTATTTGAGTATCGCTCAGAACGGTGTGTAACGAAGAGGCACAAGCGGATTCCTCTCTATAACAGAATAATCTGCAACCGTTTAATGTGCTCCATCACCACTTTGCAAGAATATCAAGCTGCAATCACGTACTGTATGATCTGCGTCTGCGGTACCAGGAATCCCACGGCGACTGTGCAGCACCATGACTGAGGCAGAAGCTTTCATAGAACTTCACTCTGCAAGAGGTGTTGATGTTTAAAACTAACCAGTTACATCTTGTGTAGTTTTTGATGTATACATATATCAAATGCTTTACATTTACGATTTAAGCTCATGTGCCTATCTGGGTCAGCTGAGCAACATTTGGAGTTGTCAGCTTTCTGCAGCCTAAGTAGGTCAGGCTAACAAGGAAGGGGGGTTTGACAAGCCTCTCATACTCCATCAGTTCACACCACAAAACAATCTCAAGACTGCTGATTATGTGAAACACCATGACTACAGCTTTAAGCTACATGACAATGGACATCACAGTGACTTTTTGTCACCGCTGGAAGATATAAAACACCAGATAAATGCAACATTTCGTGCAAATTAACTTAATTTAAGCATTGTTTTGCAGGAAAATTGCTTCGAGAGCTAAATACACAACTTACTGTAGCTGTGGAGAAATCTAAATTAAGAATGCATGACGATTAGAATCTGTTGTGCATGTGCAAAGAACTAAACAGTGAGTTTATTAACCCAAAAAGCATAAATATAGCTGAGGGCCCACAGAGATTCTATTAACCGACTGCATTGTTGCACCAGTTTCACAGCCGTACTCTCGCTGGCCCACATAAACAAATCTTCATGTCGAGCCTGGATTTGTAATCAAAGTGCAACTTCTGCACCTTTGGTTGCAATGATGTAACAGTGGGCTTCCTGTCCTCGATTTAGGGGCCACATCTTACGAAACATGGGTAGTGTCATATTGGGGTGTGTATATATAAATGTGGGGTTATGTATTCAGTAAGTTCTCTGCTGTGACTCTGCACTGTCAACATGGCTCCCAGAGGAACGATCACCATGACAACGGCTCTCCTCTGCTTCATACTGGGTTTACTCAGTCCAGCTCCAGCTACCTGTGAGTCCAATTCATCACATTTGATCGCAACCAATCAGATTAGAATACAGTTTATACATATATTTCTATAGAATGTAATAAACTGAACTCAGTTGTTATTGATGTGTTGTATGTTTGTGTGCGGTCGTGTTCCCAAATGAATAAAGCCTGTTGCACGAGCTACAACAGGAAACCGGTGCCGTTCCAGCTTATCAAGGGCTACAGAGAGCAGACCATCAAGGAGAACTGCAACATGGAGGCAATCATGTAAGATACCAAATCTTTTCATCTCCAGCCCTGCAAACACCAGAATCCGACAAGCAACACTACACTAAGCTAAAGCTGTCTCCGGTGAATTTTGCACCGTAAAAATATACACAAATTTTCAATAGGTCTCAGCATCAACCCCTTTTGGGATATTTCTCAAAACGTGTCAATATTACCAACCATTGTCATAATAATTTTAATGTTCCTATCACACTACCCAAAATGAAATATTTCTCTCGTGCATTTGAGAAATTGTAATGAAATTTGTTTGAATTCTTCCAAGTTAGTTGATAAAAATAGTGTCTGTATTTTGAACCATTAAAAAAAAGCATTTATTCGTGTTAATAATAATCTACATAAATGCATAACTTTAAATCGGCAGTTGTTTGATCTTCTGCATATCTCAATAAATCATGTTTACAAATCATTTGTTCCTAACCTGTCTAGTCTCTATCTAACATCGGCAAAATCCAATCCCACAATTATTCAATAAGTCGGACCATCCAACCGGAATACTGATCAAAATGTGTCAATATTAATGTCATAATAAGATTTGTCATTTTTCAAAACGTTATTTTCAGTCATTTTATCGAAAGTTTCTATAACGCTGCAACCACAAAGTAAATCACTGACTCATTTCAGAAAGTTGGTTTCCTCAGATCGACAGGAAAGATTGTTTTTGTGGTGAAACCTTTGTGGTTTAACTCTTCTGAATAGTTGAATAAAAAATGGCTCCTGTATCTGGATTGAAAGTAGAATATAAAGTACAAAGTTCAGCTCTAAAGTATAAAAACTCTGTCTATCTGTTGCAGCTTCTACACCTTAAAGAACGCAATTTGTGTGACTCGGAGAGATGCGTGGGTGAAGAAAACTCTGAAATTACTCAGGTATGAGATTCTTATGCGATAAGTTTAGACGCAAGTTATCGTTTCAACCTGAAAACGATAACAAGCTTCTCTGAGGCTGAGGAGTTTTCTGTTGTTTCTATGTTGCAGCTCCAAACTGAAGAGGATGTCCAAGCCCAACTCAGCTGCGGGTGCAACTCTGGGGAAGAAGAAGAAAAGCGGAAAACCTTCATATACTGACGGAAGCGGCTCTTTCTTCAGTACCACAGAAACATTCCTGAACAACACGGAGAGTTTCTACTAGGATCCAAAGAAAAAATGATTGTGGCCTCTGGGGTGTTTGAAAGAAATTAAAGCCACTGTAATCAAATCCTGTTGACGATATAATCTCTAAAAAAGAGATGTTAATTACTTTTGCTTGGCTGAACATGTGCAGGATCAGACATAAAACTTCATTATCATGACTTGAGAACCTGAGAGGAACAGGTTTGAGGCAGCTGGTGTAGATTAAGTTCTTCTGCCATTTAATCAAGTTGAAGAGAGCATTTCTTCTTGTTTTTTAATTATGCCTTTTCTGAATATTAATTTTCCTTCCTATATGTAAATCGGCTTAATGCTTTTTTTCCTATAAACAAATAAACATGTGTGATAGTTCTCCATTGTCGTCCACATTTGTTTATTCAAACAACGTCTCACTATATTGTGCCCTTTAACTTTGAATGTCGCCAAAATATCTTTTAAAATAGAAACAATTAGATGTTTCAAGCCATCGTATGACATCTTGGCAGAAGACAACTCTTAACATTAGGCCCATGACTGAGTCGGCTGCTGCTCTTCATTATGTGTGTTTCGGTGGCGTGACATGTGCCTGGATGCTGCCGGCATGTGTGCTAGAAGGTGTGTGAGAAGTTTTTCCGATGAGCTGTCCTGCCCTCGGAGCCCAACACATGCTAATGCCCAACATGACTGACAGGGAGGCAGCATCTTGTGCTGTTTCAGATCAGCTCCCCAAGGGGTTTGGTGCTCCAGACAAGGTGACCCCCCCCCCAATGACACTCTCCTTTCAAGGGAGCTGCACTGCAGTACCTTAAAGTCTCCACCGGATGGGAGTGCTGATCTGTGCCTCTCATGGCTACCTTAAGACGATGAGCACAGTTACTGCTGATTTCCACAATTATCCAACAATGACAATGTGTGTAGATGGTGAAAAGAAACATTTATTGTGTTTGCAGAAAACAGAAGAAAAGTCTCAGAACATTTTACTGTAAAACACAGACTTGATTTGTATCTTTGATTTCTACTAATCCTTGTTTTAACTGGACAGAAAGCACACAAAGATTACAATGAAAAGACATATAAATAATGCTAATTATAAATATTAAATACCATTTGCAGAGTGACACTAGCAAATATTTTTAATATATTTTAAATTAATTGTAAATAAATTGTCTATTTAATAATTCTAATGGTGAGTAGTGCTTTTCCTTGGGCTGGGGATTGGCGTGGCAGCAGTGATCTTCTTTGCTCTGCGGGCCTGACTGTAAAACACACAATGAAGAGATAACAGTTAAAAAGCTGTTTGACATGTTCCATAAACATCAAGATGTGGTTCACATGACTGAGCAGCATTAAGAGTTGATAATGTAGATTGACTGAGATGTTGGACTCACTCTAGCTCCCTGATCTTCTCAGCCACCCAGTCCTGTTTCCAGTGGCTGCAGATGTCTCCCTCTGTCGTCTCAAATCTGGGAGATGGAACAAGAAATGATTAGCTTCAATCTCCAAACCTGCTTGAATTCAAGACATTGCTTCAACTGTATTAGGTTTTAATTATCACTCTCTGTATGATAAACTTAAGAGGTGGTTCTTACATGACAGCGCGGACGCAGGGCAGGTTCCTCCGCTGGATCCTGAAGCCGATGATGGGAGCGGAGATGTTCGCAGTACCGACCCTGGTGCAGCACTTGCTTAACTTCATTTGTGCTTTTCAGGAAAAAAAACAAGAACATGTTGAGTCTATACAGTTTGATTTTCCTCAGAATATAAACTTTTTTTTTTTTTTAGTATGATGACCAACAGAGTAGATACAGTGCAGGATCTCTAAAAGTCAACTCACCAGAAACTGTGGTCGCCATGGCCAGGATCCCAACGAGGACGGCCAGGCACACAAGTCTGTTGTTTATAAGCTGCATGGTCAGTGTGAGACGTTCCAGAGGTTCTTTGCAGGAGCTGCTGTGCGATGGATTTAGAAGAAAGAGACTGATCTTCTCAAACTCGCCCTCCAGGTTTTATACAGTAAAAAGAGGAACCAAGGCCTGTTAACAGGATGCATTTTCTCTCTGGGCTTTCTGTAGTGTGTGTGTGTGTGTGTGTGTGTTAGTGTGTGCGTGTGTGTGTGTGTGTGTGTGTATGTGTGTGTGTGTGTGTGTGCACATCAGGGTGGAGCATAGAACTCATTTGCTGGAAATCTAGTCGTTCATTTCCTATTTTGCAATTTGATCATGAAACAGATATAAATGAAAAATAAATGTAACTTTAATTGTGGATCCAGTTCAGATATTTATTTCACTTATTCATTCAGAAAACATATAAATCTGTTCAAATAAACATATTCACACACAGATAACAACCTGTTGTAATCCACTAATACATGTATAAGATTACAGCAGGTATAGACTACTTGCATATGTTAACTGTGTTCATATTATCATACTTTACTGGTGAATTGTGAAAGTTGGTTGCCTGTGCGGGGCAACGTGAGATAATATAATATAAATGTATCTTATTTTATGTGTTTGACCTGGATGAATGGATATATTCTATACAGTTATGTTAATGTATTGTTTATTATAACTATAAATTACTTTTTAAACAAATATAATCTACAATCTCAATAGTGGTAAATCATTTCATTTAGGTATGAATCCTGCTGATCTCAGCAATAATATAAAGGCCCTAATCATGTGCTAGTCACTCTACCCAGTGTGTCATCTCTCTCTCCGGACATCCCTGATCTTTCTCTGGTATTGACCTTGCCGTCAGTACAGCAGCAAGAAAAGGGGAAGGAAGGAGATCCCAAAGCTTTCGGGTGCAAACCACAAGTGTCTGAGCATCCTCCTCCCGGATTTGGTCATTTGTCGGTGAAAGTTCCGTCACCGCAGTCACATGTCTCAACTTGTTCCTCTGTGATTCCACCAAATCAAAAAGATTAAGAACGCCTAAAATGATATTGCAAGAATAACCTTTCCCTTAACACAGCAAATATATGACACATTTCAAATTCTGAGAGGTTTTTTTTTCACTAACAGAAGAGCTTCAGGTTCATTGCAGTGGTGCATTAGAAAGCAGCCGCCTTGACCCCCCAAACTGGGTTTGAAACACAGGACAGCTCTGCATTTTCCCACTTTTTCAATCAATTGTATTACATAAAAATACTGTGGTGATGCTTCCCATCATATTGTTCTGTCACTGCCGTCAAGTGTCTGTTAGTTCAAAAAGTTGAGGAGCTAATGCCAAGACTCTGGGGATTGTGTCGCTGAGTCTTTTGCAATCAGGTTACAAAAAAAACGTAACTTATGATCTCAGACTTTTCTAAATATCCGTGGGCGATGTCCAATGCTAAATTTCAAAGGAAGTTAACTCAGTGACCTCTGATCCTCTTAGGAAGATTCCAAAGCACGTTTCCTTCATGTCACAGAAGTGAGCAGATCAGGCTGTAAAGATCTGCTGTTAGCCAATGGGAAAGACATGTTTTTAGTTTTCTCACATATATGTTTACTGCAGCTTATGTTTCTTGATAATAAAGCAGAACTTAATATTAGTTTTTACGGGAATAATCCTGTACTTTTTACCCATGCTACTAAAGAGACTAGTAACATACTCGAATAGATTCAGTGTAGCACAAAAACTGGTTAACACACTAAATATTACAATAAAAATTAATTTAACATTCATGAATAACCTTGAGAGGAAATCGCCGTCATTATCAATGGAAAATCACGGTCAAGGTCTCAGAAACGTGTTCACCTTCATCTTTGTAGTTTATATTTTACTAGATTTTTATTGCAACATACTTTAAATGTTCATGTTATGTGATGCTTTAGATTATTTGTTTGCAGTAAATACATTTGATGATAATCTAATATTAGATGGAATACAACTTGCATTAAAATAACACATGCCACAACTTATCAAAAATCATCGATAACATTCTATTCATCTGTTTTCAAATAATTTGGAAGACTACATTGTAATATAATCTGAATTAATGCCATTCAAAACATACAGCTGTTAAACAACCAGCATCTGTTGCCAGACATGTCGTCTTAGTGAATAGATAGTGATAGAATACATAGTGAATTACACAAACATGACTTTACTGGTTTTACTTATTCCCTTGCTTTTCTGAATGGAACAAAAAAAATCCCTGTGAGTGAAAAGCAGAAATGACAACTTCAAATGAGGAAGGAAGCGGGACCAGTGCGATCAGCTTCACTGTGCTAATGAGGATTATGACGATGACATTGTGAAACATGGTTTACTGTTCTTCTCTCTTTGGATGTGTGCTGCCGGCTGGGCGTCACCTCCGGCTTCTTCTCCTCTCAGCAGCCTGACTCCCATCATGGTGCCTGCACTTCGGCCAAACTTTGCTTGACTCTATTTGATATTTGAAAGTTTTTCATTTTTGTGTCCGTCCTCCTGCACTCCTCAGCCTCCTGTTACTGGTGCAGCCTCCCTTCGCTCTGTGTGGAAACACCGACCTGATCCCTGGACTCTGATTCCCCAACAGCTCGTTTTGAGTTTTCATTGTTATCTGTCAGCCTCTCCCTTTACATTACCTAGTCAAGCACAACAACGTCTTTGCTTTTAATTACTTGTTTACAACCTCAACCAGTAGAAACTAATATTCGGATATAAAGACAAAAGTCTGAACAAGACACTGGCATCTAAACAGCATTTTCTGATAAATTGAACCTGAATACAGTCATACTCAGAAAAAGCAAATTAGATGTTTCAATCGCATCATAACGTCCTATTGTTGGAGTTTTCACATCATTTTGTGATGTTCATCAGTTACCAACAGGCTCCAGTATCAGGACGTGATTTTGGCCTGAGAGAAAAATCAGACAATGCTCTGTATGTAAATGGAATATAAATGGAGCACTCGATCAGCAACTAATTTTAACATCATACTCTGAATAATGTCTTATTCAAACCGTCAGGATATTGCTGTCCAGGTCTCTTTCTCTGCAAATTTTCAGTTTACACTTTCTGATCTGTGACAATCAAATCATTTTGATTTTACCATCATCTCTTATAGCATCATCCTGACTTGCTGCAAACTGATGGAACAATAATCCTCTAGACTCGGAAGAACAATCCTACCTCAGCACTCTGCGGCACAACTAAGGGATATCAGTGATTTAATCCTGACTCATAATAATGGGCTGTCATTGACATGGGACAGGTTAGAGTCAATAAGACATAATGGACCATCTAAAAAATTCCACTTACACTGTCAGTTTTAAAAGGCTCAGAACAACTGTTTTATCAGTGATGGCTTTAAGATAACTTCCACAGAGACATGGTGGATACAGGAGAGTCAATTCCTGATTGAACTCCACCTTTTACTGAACTTTTCTCTAAGTTATGTCATTTCAACATTCACTTTTGCTAAAGAAATTGGTTCTTGTATGTGATGATCCACCCTGTGAACCTCAAATTGCCCCTGATGGTCAATGTGTGAATGGATTTCATGAGTGTTAGACAAAGTGTGAGATATAGCCTTGCTGTATGTATGTTGGAAATGTCAACTGTTGTACAAGCACTTTGAGTGTTCATGAAGAGGAGGAGAAGCTGAATAATTACAGCCCATTGACCAGTCATCTGAATAAGAGAGACTCATTCACACAACCAGCCGCCCACTCCTTGTTGGCTCTGTTGGACGCTGATGGAACTACATGACTAGAGCTTCCATAATGAAAAAAAAATTAAGTACAGCTGAACATAACGTAATATCACACGGCTCACTTTTAAACTACTGAAACATTTCAATAATTACCATTAAAAAATCCCAGTCTGTATACGAGTCTCTTCTGATCTGCTGCTCCTTATATCCCAATAACATTAGTCAATGTATTTGCCCTCAAAGAAAGTTACTCGTGCAAACTAGTGGCCCAGAGTAGAATGCATATCTCCCCCGAAGGCAGAGCAGTCACCTTAAGTTCAATCAAGCCGATCAAACCAAATTTCACACAGAAATGTGCAAGACCGAAGGATTTTGTCAGAATAAACAGGAGATGGCCTCTAAAGACATTCATCGTCCTGCTTCTTCAATCAATTCACAACATGGACAATTCTGGACTCCACAGGTTGCATCTGTTAATATAACTTCTATCTAAGTGAAGCCGTCAAGAATGTTGACTGCACAACTAGGAAACCACGAACAAACCTTCTACACGTGGAAATGTTTCTGCTGTCAGCCTCTTCCTCTAAACAGGTGACCACAAACAATGCGGTTAGTGCAGCAGCTTATGTTGTGCACTGTTTGTGTGTGTGTAGCCTCGCATGTGCATGCCTGCAAACGCCTTGAAACCAAACATGTGGTATGTTTGCTCTGCCTGTAAGCTCTGTGCACACAGGTATACACAAGCGTCGGTAGCTCAACCTCAGAAGCACGAGAAAGCTTCCATGTTCGAAAGTGAGATTTATTTCTCGAGTGTAGGAACGCACCTTAACCTTTGCACAAAAGGTCTTTGAAGATTCATTTGAGATGTTCGAATTGTCAGTGGACAGAACAGTTTCTACTTTAATTCAATCATTGGCTTTTTTACTGACAAAACTGGAATGTGGGGGAAAGTGTCACTAAATATAAACTGATCCCTTTAAAATACAGTAAATCTATTGAGACAGTAATACCATGCAGAATATTCATCAAGTCACAGGTTATAGGAAATTACCACATAATAATTTGAATTCTAAATACTAGAGTAGGGGCAAAGCGTATAATCCCACCACAGTGGAAAATGCATTGACTCACAGAGACCACAACTTTTGAGTAAAGGGGTTTGGACCACTCCACTGCGGGAGGAAACATCTTCTCTACTTTCCAGGCGTGTGCACATATGTGGGCGCTGCACACTGGAGTGATATATACTGATGTGTGTACTGCGTCAGTGGCTTTAAAAAGGACCTGCAGAGCAAACTACACACCATATCTCTTTTTAGCCCGACAGACACAATGACTCTTCTCAACTTTGTCTCCATTGTACTTATAGCAACCATGCTGACCACAGCTTCAGCTCAAGGTAAGGCCAATTCTAATGCTTTTATCCATGTGAGCTTTCATGCAGTTTTTTTCTAATATGATTCAATGTTCTTTTTAATGTCAGATTATGATGATACATTTTGTGTGTCATGTCCACAGGTGGGATCGCAAGTTGTTGTCGCAAAACTTCAAGCCGTCAATTCCACCGAGACCTTCTGAAGAGTTACTATGTTCAAGAACAGCCGGCGTGTCCTCTACAAGTAGTTGTGTAAGTCAGCAAATCTATACAGTGTTGGATTTGTGAGCAGACTTTGTCTTCACATAGTCCAAAAATGTTTAATGTAGAATATTTACATGGAGTTGTCTTTATTTCCTTGTTAGGGTTGAAAACTTTGAAACAATCACCTGCTCTCAAGAAATGTTACAACTTGTCACTGACTGGATGTTTTCTGTATGTTCAATAGCTTCACCACGCTCAAAGGCAAAAAGATCTGCTCTGACCCAACCAGTCTGTGGACAAAGACGAGCATGGCCTACCTGGATGGAAAGAATTGGCAAATGCAGAAATTGACCTCACAGCGCAGCCACCACTGAACCAGCGTCCACCCTCATGCTGAGAAAAAGACCACTGAGTTATTTAAAAAAGTAGTTGAATTAATTTGAATATGATACTATATATGCTTTTCTATCTGATTTTTAATTCTATGATGTTTATCTGATCTTGATGTAAATATGTAATTAATTTGTGAAATTGTTCATTGTACAATGATACTGAGAATCATTAAAATAGTTAAAGTGTAATGATTGTTCGCTGTCATGTTTGGAAAGGGCTAGTGAGGTGAGGGGCATTCAGCTGCAACATGAAACTTCACCACTAGATTTCACTAAATTCTGCACACGGAACCTTTAAGTGGGGTTGTATGAAAAGGAGACGAGAGCCAGTGGAAGAAGTATTATGAGGCCTTAGCTAAGTGGGGATACCACACTGAGAAATAATCCTCCACTGAAAGGCATCAGTAAAGTGAACTTCAATTATTAAAAGTAAAAGTGACTGGAGTCTTGTAGACTAATGAGTGTTGGACCATTCTATAATGTGTAATTAGGATTTCACTATAGCAAAAGAAAAGTACCTTTTAAATGAATTTAAAAGTATTTGGTGAAGTTGAATCCATAAAAATGCGCTGTATCTTATAAGTTCAAGGGGGTTTCTGACAATGGTAATGAATATAAGGGGGTTCTCCCAAAATTGCTGTTGCCGTGGACTAAATTAATCAGCCAATCCCCATTATATCCCCTATATTCTAAACTTGGCATTGCGACTTTATCAGAGTGTTCTTATCTTCTTCTTTTTTCGTTATTTCGCAGACTTATACAAAAACTACTGCATAAAACACCACAAAACTTGGTGGAAGGATGTGGTATGGGCATTTTAAACGTTTTCATTGTTTTGTCAGAGAATAATTCATTGTGTTGATGATAAAATCTGGCAAGTTTAGTGTTATATAATAATATTATATTCGTATAGTCTCACCGGATGTGAGGTCACTCACTGCAGAGCTTGCTCTCTAACCGCACACACAACCTTTAAATTCCACCCTCATTAAAGCCACTAAATACAAACGAAAAGTACACACTATAGACCATGGCTGAGTCATTCACAGTGTGGTCAGTTACATGAGTTTCACCTCTGCTAACGGCCTCTATGTTCCACCTCCCCTCAGTGCGATGGCGTGAGGGGAGGCATGGTGGGCTCCAGGCTGGAAGGTGGAAGTTTCTGGGGCTTCAGTTCATATGTTTCCATCATTTGTTGCCGCTAAAAAAAGCTGCTAACATTGTGTGGGTTGACAGTACAGCTCTGTGTCAGTGAGCTACAGCTGGGGAAGGTGTGACGGTGGAAGGTTTGAGGTTGATGCACATCTGCTCGAACACAGTGTGATGGGTTTTCCCCACGGCTTGCCTAGACCTCGGAGGCACATCATTGCTTCTTGTGTGACGAATATAAATGTTATTTAATGTTTATATGAGTGTGAACACACTGTAAATGTGATATAAACCTATGGGTATAACATTATCAGAACGACAACATATATTTCCCATTGACCAAACTTGTGATTATATGTAATCATTCCACTTGATCCAATGTGATATAGTTATTAATCTTATGTATGTTTCATGCATATTCATGGCCTTGTATTGTATCTCAGAGTTGTGTTGTATTGTTTGATTATTATAATGTATTTTTAATCATGAGTTATTAACTTGTTATTATTGGATGCAGTGTTTTAATCATGCGTTTTTTGTACAGTTAGTTTGGATGGTAATATAATATATAATGCACATGATTTATCCGTAGATATTTGTAATTATATTAGAAAAATATATTTTTATTTTATGTCAGGTTGCCTTGTAAAAGCTAATGAGTTTATACAGCTAACTCTGGCTTATTGACAATATTTTGTCTCTTGAATAATGAGCGCTGTCTCTCAAATAACTAACTATGAGTAAATTGTCATTATAAGTGTCAAATATTCAATCCAAAAAAGTGTCATGATAGTGCTATTTTACCACTATATCAAAGTACACAATGAGGAGTATAGTACATGAACCTACATGAATATGAATAATTCATACAAGCCATGTGAAACCTGTGGTGTGGGAGTAATCATTACTTTCATTTTGTGTGTGTGTGTGTGTGTGTGTGTGGTTGTGTGTGTGTGTGTGTGTGGGCCCCAGTGATATGTTCAGTCAGATGTGTGGATTTGAGAGAGGGGGGCGTGAGAGTCATTGTCCTGAAACTAAGAGCAGCTCTCCAGTGTACACATGCTGTACATACATCTCCATACGTGCCACTTCCTGTCTTTATACATGCGGGTGTATGTCGGACCCTGACGTGGGTTCATTTGTAAGTCACAGTGGCTCCTTTAATTCATTTAATGTTGTAAAAACTTCGTTTTAAATCCTTTTGAGTAGTTTGACTGTCAATTTCCTCCATTATCTTTAGATTAGATTTAGATGAAACGATGCTGCGGAGATTGTTTGCTCATTTAAAAGGGTCAGTTTCATTTCTTTAAGAGCAACAACCTCCATTAATCTTAAAGGTGAGTCTAAAGCAGCACTAATTAATTTCTTGGCAGCATGAGAATATCCCAACAGGCTGTAAACACAACATTAACATATTATCTCCCAGTAAATATGCCAAAGAGGTGAGCAAAGGGCTTATGATTTAAACATCCACCAGACATGGAGCAACATTAGCATTCATTTGGAGTCATGTTTAAGGCCACTTGATGAATGTACGCCTAATATTAACTCTATTAAGGTTCTGTTCTGGTTTCACCCGACTCCTGAGGGAATATGTGGGTCTTTAGCAGATAAAAGCTCCACTACGTTCACCAGTCGATGTCTCCCGTTAAATTCTGAGCATGTTAAAAGTGGTGTTTGTTTGTTTTGTTTGTTCAGAAATCTGATTTCTAATGTGGTTGGAGGTACAGATATGAGAGATACAGTGAGAGTGATGCAAAGTGAACGATTGAGCTAAAAGTAATTAAAACGGTCACTTTATGTTGAAGGGAATTGCATAACTACCTTTCGCATCACACATGGTATTTCTTTATATTCTTTAAATAACTCTATCGATTGGTGTGTCGGAGGTCTTATATTGTGCATCACTTGGTTTCCCCCCACACTCGTATTAGACAGTCCTGTAATGTTACATGGTCAGTGACGCATTAACTGAACGATTTTCTCAGAAGAGAGGACACAGTTCTGGTAACTCTCTTCTGCCGAATTAGCCACAAACACACCCATGCTGATGCTCGATCAAACAACGCAGGAAGTGCTGGAGGTATGGCAGGCGCTCTGTTTCAAAGAAAACCACACACAGAGACACAAGGGCATTAATAGAACACACACAAAATATCTCAAGCATCCCTCAATACATCACTATACTCAACTTTGAAAGTGTAATAGATATTTTTTTTGTTTTGGCGGAAAATGTTATCGTCATCTTCCACCAGTAAATAGTAGATTGATTGATCGAGACGGACAGAGGGACCTTTGTGTTAGTTTCAATTTCGCTGGACATCTTTATGAGTTTCCTTCCTGACACTTTGTACATATTTGTTGCATATTGACGCCAATTTAGAGCCAGATACTCTTCCATAAACACAACAAACCATTTGCTCAGAAAGACTTTATTGGGAAGTGACAGTGCAAAATACTTTGACGGGCATACGCACAGGTTTACATAAGGTACGGTCAACACAAACTTAACATAGGATAAGATAAAACTTTATTAATCCACACACCTGGGAAATACAGTAAAAATGGTGTGGGGTTGGCATCTGGAATAAAACTAGAGACCAGAGTCCTGACATCACAGCTATATATATTCTGGATGTTTAATCTTGATAATAATACATTTCAGTTTTCTTTGCTGTTAATGTTACATAGCAGGTTTGAAAGACGCCATCAGAAACATTTCCCCTTCCTCAAACATCTGCTCCTAAGCCGCCGCCTCCGCCTCCGCCTCCTGGCTTTCCTGCCTTTCTTCACTGGTGCTTTCTTTGTTGTACTGGGGACTGTTGATGGGAAGTCACTTGTGGATGCCTGTGTATTCTGCTCCATCTCAAGCAACCCTTTTGCCTCCTCGTCCACCTTCACTGTGGCTGTTTTTGCCCAATCGCTCTGGGGGTCAGAGGTGGATGCCTGAGTATTCTGTTCCATCTCTAGCAACCCTTTTGCCTCCTCAACCACCTTCACCGTGGCTTTTTTTGTTGTAGTGGGGACTGTTGATGCGAGGTCACTTGTGGATGTATCCTGTTCCATGTCAGGCAACCCTTTCGCCTCCTCATCCACCTTCCCCGTGGATTTTTTTGTTGTAGTGGGGACTGTTGATGCGAAGTCACTTGTGGATGCCTGTGTATCCTGTTCCATGTCAGGCAACCCTTTCGCCTCCTCGTCCACCTTCACCGTGGCTTTCTTTGTTGTACTGGGGACTGTTGATGCAAAGTCACTTGTGGATGCCTGTTTATTCTGCTCAATCTCAAGCAACCGTTTTGCCTCCTTGTCCACCTTCAACTTGGCTTTTTTGGCCCAGGGGGTCTGGGGGTCGGAGCAAATTCTAAATCCACGCTCCGTCTGAAACCTGCAAATGATAGTGTGAGATGTTAATGCAGTTGTATGGCTTTATTCATGTTGATTTGAATTAAATACTAACTTATTATTTATTTAAAAGTTTAACAAAAAATATGTTTTCTGTACGCACTCACAGTCCCTGTTGTTCTGGTTAATGCAAAGTAAACTTATTTCGAAGGGACTATTTTCCAATAGAAAGTAGATCCAATGAACTGCGGACACTATTGAGATTATCCAGAATAACAGGGACACTTTTTAGAAAATGATGTTGCTATTGCAATTTATAAATATAATCTATACTATCTGAAAACCTGGAAACTTGGTATGAAAACTCAAACTGACATTGTGTGTGTGTGTGTGTGTGTGTGTGTGTGTGTGTGTGTGTGTGTGTGTGTGTGTGTGTGTGGCACTTACCTTATGGCTGTGACATGACAGACACCTTCAACCTGTATTGTGTAATTCTTAATTTGGTCAATATTAACTCTGGTGGTGGTTAAAAGAAGACAACAGCCGGACACGGGTCCATGCACTGAGCGGGACACACATAGAGAAAGAAAGATTAATTAACTTTCAGATCATTCACTCATTTACAGTTTAGAACTTTTTTCTGTACTCACTTGCATGGACCGAGCTCATCCATGTGATGAAGCTGAGAATCGCCAACACCACGATGAGTTTCATCTTCAAATTGGCACCGTGGCTTTGTCTTTCAGTAGCCGACTGTGTATCGCTCAGCGCAAATATTTACAACCTGACAACTCACAGAAGTAAAATGTCTCTGCTCTTATACACCACCAGCCCATCCGCCTCTCTCCCCCCACCTCACATCCAACCCGTCACCACCGAGGATCGTCACGGTGGCCACACAGTGGGGAGAGGAAACAATGAGTTTTGCCTTTCACTCGCTGAAGGTGAGAAACAGACCATCCAACCACAGGCCTGCCCACAATGCAACACTTACGACTGTAGCTCACTCAAAGTACAAACTCTTGAGGTGTTAGTAACCCTATAGACAAACATACAGAAACTTGTCCGTTTCCTCCACACTCATTTGGAAAGCCACAAGCTGCCTCCACTTATAGACTCTCTGACGCCATACAAGGTCTGGTACCTGAGAGATGAACTTATCATACATGTTTTTAGGTCTAACTTAATTCGGTAGCTAGCATATTCCTGATTATCTCACCAGCCACAGGATACTGTGTTTGACAATCATAAGTTGTTTAACACCCACTTACTTGAAATTTGCAGATATATATATTGTGATGTGAACACTGGGGCAATCCATCTTGGTATTGGGGCTTTCAGACTTGCACTGTACTGGGGACATTTTCCTGAAATTATGTCCAAGTCAGTTGCTCTGGACATTCTCTGGCACCTATTCTGCCAGCCCCCCAGGTAAAGTGTCCAGAAAATGTCTGAGTGAGCCCATGTGAGAATACAGCTGGAAAATGTCCAGAGAATTCATAGCGAGTGAGTGGCTGTGATGATGTTTCTGTGAATGATGCCAAAATGGAAGAATACAAATAGCTTAGGATAAAAAAGAGTTGCAATACACGTAGAAAGACACAGACGCAGATCTCAATTTGGAAAAACATATCATACTATTGGATGTTTTTCTTTCACCATGTGAACACGACATTAGCAGAGATGAAATCAGCCAGAATGAGTGAAACCACCACATGACAGTGTGTATGGCCTTTACTGAGAGAGATGGCAGATTGTGACAAGACAGTTTCCGTTTTACACCACATTAGAATTTCCAAGTAAAAAGGTTTAAGGTTAGATTAGATTTAGATTATGTCGAAATTAGATTTATACAGTTGGTTAGGGGCACATGCCGAGGAAAGAAGAGCCAAGCATAGGGGACTCAGAGGGTTTTAACACAGCATTTAACCAACTGTAAAGCTGCAGGCAAACTGGCAGTGTAATGCACTCATAGAGCTTAAAATGCTTAAGAAAGAGAGGATGGATTAAGTGAGAAATGCAGAAGAAGAGTGAAATTTATATTTTTAGAAGGGGTGAGGGCACTGGACACACAAAGAGGCAGAGAGATAAGCAGGAAAAGAGTTAGCATTTTCAAGACAAGAGAGAAAGATGCAAGGAAGGCTCATGATTATGCCAGCTCTGAAATGACAGCAAGAAAATAGCACCTGATTGGCCATCCACCTGCTGTCAGTGTGGAAAATAAATGGTGTCTTTATGCCCTTGACTCCTTCATTCAACAACAACAAATCCCACACGTCCAGCCATTAACACAAGTGAAAACCTGGCTGGTGTGTTCCTGTACAAAAAACACACAGATACACAAACTGAAGAACATACACAAATCCTCACAGGTATGCAGGCACTCATGGCAGCAAGCACACACATGACCTACGCCTGGACTAATGCGCTCGGCACAAACGCACACACATTTCTCCACACCCAACATCCCAGTCTCATCATTTTCATCCCTGTGGCTAGTCGGAGGAAAAAAATACCTCGGCGGATTATTCGTTCCTCTCTTATTCATTAGTTGTTGTCCTGGGCAGCAGCCAGGGCCGCTGGTCCGCTGACAGCGTGGCTGATTGGAATTAGTCTCCTGATAAAGCAAGAGAGTGGAACCTAGCGTCGCAGGAAATTACAATCAATACTGACTCTCATATCCTCATCTGACATTGACTGCAACTGGGAATGAGAAGCACATTGTCCAGCCTCTGCATGTGGACATGAGGACGTGCACAGAGACAGTTTTACTGCACAAAGACTTTCACTGTTTCCCCTCCTGATTACTATGCACAGAGATAAGAAATGAGGAGAACCCCCCAAACCGCAGCTTTCTAACCACACTGTGTGCATTAACACCCACTCGTGCCCACGCCCTACATCATGCTTGTGTCCTTTGTTTCTTTAGAAATGGGGATAGACTGTGGCAGAGAAGAGAGCTTCCTCAAACGAAACACATTGGTGGTTGGTACACGACTCAAAGCAATCACACACACACACACACACACACACACACACAAATGCAAGCAGGCACCCATTCACGCACAAACACACGCTGCAATGTGATTGGCATATTACAAATAAGACCTGTAATTAAAGGAATGTCTCATCAGATGAATATATTTGGCCGTCTCTGTTTAATAAAGAATCAGATACAGACAGATCAAGGTTTAATTTAATCCTTCATCCAACACTGAGGAATTGTATTGATTCATTTGGGAAGATAAGGATATGTGATTCTGTCTTCTTCAGGTTTTTTTTAAATTTTCATCAGACAGTCTGATTAACTTTCTCCCTCTCCTTTCTTTCTGTGTACACATTCTGATAAGTTCATCTCCAATAAGGAAAAAAAAACTTCTCTAAAGACCAGGTATGCTGTTCAGAGAGCCATGTGTCTGGGCTTTGAGTCTGAGAGACGCCGGTGCATGAGCGTGACGGGTCGAGCGTCTGTCTGGTGGACGGACTTTTGTAAAGAACACTGCACTCCGGGGTCATTTTCAGAACTGGAGAAGTGTTGGGAAGATCAGAGATGTTTTTGATATGTAACAGTGGAGCCATACAGGCCGATCAATACACCGACCTTTCTCAGACAGATTGCATGATGTTCTGCCCGGTCCCCTGCACCATGCAGCCACCAGAGGTCCATCAGACATCACCACAGCTGTGTGGGCTGTATGGCCAGCTCTCTTTTACGTTACCTGGGGGCTTTCATTGTGCTGTGCTCGTTTTATCTTTCTCTTTGTGTCACACACGCAGAGACACACTGCTTATGCAAACCTATGAAAACAGATACGCTTAAATGAATCCTGTGAGAGGTGATCCTCAACAAATGAGGGTCTCTGACCTGTTCCCCAGGGCCTCTATAGATAGATCTAGCATATTTCTGTTCAATACCAGGAGATGAATAGAAATCCCTCCTGGAGTTGAGAAATGTCATTTGCTTTCCAATTAATACTTCAATTAACTAAGTCATTTCCAATTCATTTCCTGAAACCGGTGGAGTTGAAATGAAGCTGACCTCTTGGCCCTGTATCAATCTCTTTGCTATTGACCCCTTCGTGAAAAGCCTCAATTGTGGATCAACCGTCCATTTAGGAGAGGCGTCAATAATCGACTTTAAAACGTGGGCCGTATTACCATAGGCATTAGCATAGACATTGCTCTCATGGCTCTGGGGTGATTTGAATGTCTGTGAGAGTGAGTGACCCGCCCCGTGCCTCTGGCTCACGGTCCACAGGCCGCAGAAGCACGTAAAGTCTAATCAATAAGCGCTTTAATTATAGCGGCTCTCCGCCTGCAGTTCTTCACGGTTGGGAGACGCACAGTGCCACAGCTGATCCAGCACCATCATTTCAGATGGAGTTGGTTTTCACCGCCTCAGTAATCTGTCTCTTTTGGCCAATGCTATTATAGACAGCAAATTGTCCAGCCCTCTCCTTAGATTTGGTCAAATGGGCCGATTAGTTTGGAGGCGGGAGTCTTTTTTTTCCTATTCTGTTACTGCTTTGTGTTGCTCCTGTGGACTGGACTTACTTTCTCAAGCAAAAAGTCCCACAGTCGTAATTGTGAAATCAAGTTCGTCACAGTTCATTTACCTTAAAGTGTATTTCAAAAGATGAAAATATGAAAAACTGCATATTAAAGCCATAACATTGTGAAGCGTACAATGGCCTGTATCAGGAATGTTAGGTCTCCATCACAAAAATGAGAATGAAAACAGAAACAAAATTGGAGCTGCTCCACTGAAAAGTCTTGAGACAGTCAGACTTCACAACGGTTATGTTCTTTTTTTTTATTTTCCAAAGCTTCACTTCTTTTCAATAAATGACTTAAACACAAAAAATCTGCTGCTCCGGACTTTGTGCGCCCTGATGCTGCTCGGGCACTAGATGGCGTACTTCCCCTGTAGTGAGTGAAGGGGGAAGCCTGCGCTTGACAAGCTCTGAGAGAGTCATCCAAATTTAGCCCAGTAGTCTGGAGTGGCAAAAATACAACTACTGCATCCCCCGGGCTACAGCTGACATTATTCTGCTCTTCATGGTAATACAGTCAGTTGTGAGGCTAAAGAGATAAAATGTCAGCTGTCCTTGAATAATTGAGGTTTCCCATTCTAGACACTACATCGCTTGAACGTGGGCCGCCAGTCTGATCTTGTGGGCAAGTGACAGAATGATTATTGTGTCTGGACGTCAGTTTTCTTGTCTTTCACTGGCGGTGGCGTCTCACACGAGGATGTGCCAGAAGGACATATTTAGGAAGACTTTCAAAGGGGATGTTTCCCTTTTACTCTTCATCTCTCCATCTCTCTTTTACTTTGTCTGCTTTGATCATGCAGTCCATTTAGTCCATCTCACCCTGTTGCTTCTTGTCATATGTCCCATGATCGCCCTTTTCATCCCCACCACTCCCCACCCCCGTCTTTGTCATTAGGCCCACGTAGACCCCACACTCTTTGAAACTTTCTTCCTTCTTCCCCCTGTGACACCCTGCTTTTCGTTTCCCTACTGGGTTAAGCAGGGTCATATCAAAGCCCTGATCCCTAAATGTGTGTGTTTGAGTGTGTGATTGTGTGTGTGCATGAGAAAAGCATGGCCTTCCCTGCTTGAGCTAGATTATTCAAAGTTCCTGACCTCTGGGTGGTGAGAGGGGCCCGTGTTTGGAAACACAGGCACTTGTCTTTGTCTCCCGAGCCCAGCGGGGGGGCTCGACGAGGGGCCTCTCTTGTCAGGCCAGTCCACGGCTGCACTCGGCCTGCTCTGGGCTTGCGCGTCCGTCCTCTGATCCTCGCCACCACCATCTTAATATTAATATGTCGTGAATAAGCAGACAGCTGGCTGGGCAGGCAAGTGCTCCCTGGATGCACACACTCAAACACACACATCTACACACACACACACACACAAACAAACAAACAAACACACAAGCACAGGATGAGTTTGGCCTGCGAGGAAAAACATTGATTCTGAGCCCCCTCACTGTGAGTCAATCTGCCCCCAATAGACATTCAAGTGTATCTGCTTGATCTGATGTTTCCCGATAAGAGAGATTCCTCCCAGGGTGTCTGTACGTGTGTGTGTGAGAGTGTGTGTAAGGGATATTGATTCTAGTCTGACATGGCACGATAGATCCCGGGCAGCTGCTAAGAGTTTAAATGAGCCCTATAGCATATCATTAGAGCTCATGATAATGTCAAAGGAGACTTCGGAGAAGCGTCCTTCGACCTAAAGAGAGTGTGTGTTGCATTGCTGGTTGTTTTCTCTCCTGGCTGCTTGGCCTCTAACTGTAAAAACATCCATATAAAGGTCAGAGGTCGCAAGGCCAGAGGTAAGGAAGCCCTGCTATAATTGAAGACTACCTGATCGATCACCCTCCATTTGATCGGGGTACAGTAAGTCGACCTTATGGCTGCAGAGGTCAAGCTCACTCCTAACTCGCCTACATTTAACTACACATCAGCAAATGTAAACAGGAGAAACCTGCTGACAAATGAATGGACAGGGGTGAAAACATAACCTCTTTGGCAAACGTAATAAGTGAGACAGAGAGAGGGAGAGAGGACGACACACACACAGATGACCCTAACCTCAAAAGTTCCATTTGAAAAAACAACAACAAGAGAGTCAGAGATTATTATGGCACAGGAAATCTTCTATAACCTTCAGATGCTAGATGATATTTCTCTATTGATGCAGCATGTCAGCACTGAAGAGCATCAACTTAACCTCTCACACACAACTCCGTGTGAGCATTGTAAATCCAGAGAAAGGATTCAAGGCCACAACACTGAGCTGAAAGTCCGCTTTTGTTTCAATTACATTTTACCACACAGGGCATGATTTTACACACACACACAAACACACACACACACACACACACACTCACGTACGCACGCACGCAAGCCTGCACACAGACACAGACACACACACACACAGGTTTGTGCAGCTATCCTTATTAAAGTTGCATTGATTGCCTTCATTGAGGGCAGCCTAACCAAAACTAATCACTAACCTTAACTTTAACCACTTATGCCCAACCCTAACCACAATTCACACCATACCACTAAGCTTAAAGCTAGGGTCGGTTATCCTGGACACGTGAAAAAAAGCAGGCTATGCTTCGGAAAAACGATACAGATGCATTCCACTCCCTCCCATCCTCCCTCTCGTCAAAGCTTCGGCCCGAAAAACACATGAACGTGCACTTTACCTGACAACTGCTAGAAGCAGACTTTTCCATGACTTGCTCCCTTACTTCTGGATATTGTTGCTGCTTCAGCAGTGCATGTCTTCCCTGCCGAACACTTGCCAAGTCATGCACGGTGAGAGCACGGGCAGCCAATCATTTAATTCTGTCCATGTGTTTATTATGTTCCTGATGGCTATCGGGATGATTTCACCATATAAATTAAAAAGTGTTTCAGAGACGGCTTAGCTACCCTGCCTTTAGTCAGGATCGAAGTAGTGATGTTTTGCCTCATGAGAACCGGGCTTTGGTCCTGACAAGGTGTGGGTTAGGCTGGAAAAAGTCCCAAAGAGGGAACAAAAATGAGTTCACACACACACACACGCTTCCAGATGGCGGAGGTGTGTGGTTGTGAGCAGCGTTACCACAGGTAATGTGATCACAGGGCAGACGGAATGATGTGTTTATATCATCCAGACTGAGACAGGATGGAGGGAGAGTGGAGAGTGGAGAGGAGGAGAAGGAGGTGAAGGCAAACAGGACGTTGGAGGGAGAAGCAGACGAGACGAGGTGAGAGGCTGTAAAAGGATCAGAGAAATGCATACAACAAGGGGGGGGCGAGAAAGAGTGAAATGGATGACAAATGATGGGAAAGAACGGAGAAGACAGAAGAGGAGGGAGAATGCCTGTCAATCAGATTATGAACCAATCATTTGACAGAGAATTGCTTTGACCTGAAACCTGGCGGATCACATTCGCTGGTGCACACACACACACACACACACACACACACACACACACACGCTAAAGATGCACTCAGCATCGTTTCACAGTTGCATGGAGATAAATGTGTCTCACTGGCATCCAGTCTGGTGTTAAGTGCACGTATTAGGGCCTATCAGCATTCATGTATGTGCTCCATGTGTGTATGTATGTGTGTGTGTGTGTGTCTGAGGGAGTAAGTAAGTGAATGACTAATGAGTGAGTGATGGATGGACGATAATGCACATTTACTCTTTCTCACAAGGGCTCGAAGCGCTTAGATGTCTCGCCTGTTTCACACAGACACACTGACACTCGCACAGAATGATGCTCCACACAACAACTCCTCTCCTATAAACTCTATGAATCTCTTCCTGGCTCCTCTCTCTCTCTTTATGTTTGCATTTCTACATCCCTTATCTACAACCTTTGCGTCTCTCTCTCCTTCTATCTGTCTCTCTCACCCCCGCTGTGTGTGCCTCATAGTAATGGAGCTAATTTGTTTAGCACACAAAGAGTGTCCGTCCATTAGCGCGGGCCTGTCTCCGTGCCGGGAGAGATGGTGACAAATCACACCGACACGCGGATCTGCTCTGTGCAAGTCATTTTGTCTGTGTGCGCGGAGGAAAGGTGGAGGAAGAATACACACACTGAGGCTGAGGCCTTTTTTGTAAATGTTAACTTTGAATCCAATTACGTCATGTGAAACGGTCTGTGCGGCCTTCAGCCACTTTGAGAGCAGTGTTTCTCCTCCGCCAGACGCTGACAGACATTCCCCGAGTCCACACCTGCCTTTCCCTCCGCTGAATGAAGTCAGCGCAGCAGGAAATCCAGCTGCCTTTGTGCTACCTTTAAATGGAGTCGTTCTGTTTAGCCGACTGCTGCTGCTATTTGACGCCCTGAAATAGGAAAAAGGGTAATTTAATGCAATTTATCGCTTTGCTTTGGTTTTCTTTTGTCATGGTTTAATTTATTTTACTTTAGAAAATGATTCATTTTGACTGAGCTATAATGTGGGATGAAAGACTTTCTCTCAGCGACAGTCTCACTCCTCTACCCACGATGCCTTGCAAAGTTCTGACCACTACGACACAAAGGATGAACGATCTGTGAAGCAGCAGCGACTGCAGGTCATAATAAGACTCTCGGATGGCAGCAGTAGTGTGCGATCCATATGACAGTGACGCCTAAATCCCCATTCAGATTCCCCTTGATCTGAGCCAGCCCATATAAAGCACTGAACAAGCAGGAAATGATTGAGCTGTGAGCCGGGCCTCTCTCCGTCCTCGCTCTGCCAGCAGACTGTCACTGTTTGGGCAAACTCCAGTTACTCATGATGACTCCATTCTTCCCTTCATCCATCTCCCCTTCTTTCTTTTAGCACTTTTGGATATGATGTGACATCGGCTGAACAAAGTGACATAAATTCCCTGACTTTGCTCCCATTTGTCTCTACCAGCCTCGAGATGATTCATAAAGATATTTTCTCATTGTTGTTCACCTTGCCGCAGGTGAATCTGCGTGCCTTCTCGCCATTGGCTAATGGGGCAGCTCCGGCAGGAATGTGATACAGGAAGACAAGGTCGGTTTTCATTGATTGTTAAATCACTCCTCTGTTTGAGAAGGACAGGACTGAGATGGTAAGACACTGACTGCTCTCCCCCGGCAGGCTTACAGTAAATATCCTTCCGCTGGGCTCAGCTGGGCCAGACAACATTCACTTTGCCTACGAGTCAGCAGTTTGTCCAAATACATATATATATAGGATATGTGTGCGTGTGTGTGTGTGTGTGTGTATGTGTGTGTGTGTGTGTGAGTGTGTGTGTGTGTGTGTGTGTGTGTGTGTGTGTGTGTTTATATTTTGGTTCCTATAGATGAGCAGACATTTTGGAACAGTGTGAGCATCGTCCTCTCTCAGCTTGTCTTTCTGTCAGTCTCTCTGTTTGTTTGTTTGTTTGTTTGTTTGTTTGTTTGCCTCTCTGTCTGCATCAGACTCAAGAAGATCGCCCTTCACTTTCCCACTCTTTTCTTTGAAGGTATCTCTGGCTGACTTTCCTCTCTGAATAGCTGTGTTTACCCTTGTCCTTCCTCCCTCTATCCCTCCGTCTCTTCCTCCCTCCATCTCCCCGGCTGGATGGCTGTCTGGACTGAGTTAAAGGGTTTTTGGGGGGCTCCAGAGACCTGATGTTCAGATATCTATGTACTCAATGCATTTTAAGTTTGGTGGCCACAGTAGAAAATCGTAGCCTCACTTTTCTTTGGCTGCGTTGGCGCCTTGAGCTACACCACAACATTAACAAGTACACGTGGGAAATCGAAGTACATCTATGTGTGGAGAGATCGGTTGTGTTTTTGCAGATGGTGGCCTTGGAGACCACGGGGTGGGGGGATGCTGAAGGGGCTCTCGGGCCCGCGTATGCAACGGACACAGGGAGACAGACGGGGGCAGGGAGGGCTTTGTGCACCAGCCCTTTCCCACACTCCCTTTCACCTTTCTTGTATGGCAGCACCGGGGCTCTCTGACATGACGAATCGCTCTGCCTGCTAACTGAGACGATGGCAGTAAGGAAAGTGAGAGTGGAGAGGAAGGATGTTTGAGTGTGTGTGTGTGTGTGTTTGTGTGTGCGTGTGTGCGTGCGTGTTTATCTTTTAATCTTCGGGCCTGAAACTGCCTCCGCTCCCGTCCTCTATCCTACTCGCCTGTCACCAGTCTGGAGCAGAGCAGTGGAGGCTTCAACACTTCCAGCGCTGGAAGGGCAGATTCCACAGCGGATGAGCCAAACGCAGGCGCACACACTAACACACAATCACGCACATGCTCATATACACACTAATGCCCCTGCCCAAATGCCAGCACCAAGCTGTTGCCCATAAAGCCTTCACTCTGTCACAATAGAGACATTACTACATGAGTGAGTGGCTTTGAATGGGGCTAAGGGTGTGTGTGTGTATTTAGAGTGTGGTGGCTTCGGGGGGGTGTTCCTGGCAAGGCAGACGACCCTGTCATCACCTCTGCCCCTCGTCAAACAAGCAAACGGTGCATGTGCCCGACACACAAAACCCTTGCACACACTCCTGTTGCGCCGCCTGTTGCACTTAGCCAAGTTTGTAACTGTCCTGGGTTTTCTCATAGGGAGGAGTTGTGAGTCTATATATTCACTGTGGTTGTGTGTTTGTGAGGAAATAAGAAAGAGAAGTATACTGTGGCTGGTTAGCAGACCGACACAAAGACTCGCTGACCCAGCCATAGGCCAAGCAGGGTGAGGGTTGAGAATGTAGAGGTCGAAAAGAGGAGGGGAAAGGAATGAAAGGGAGAGAGTCTTCCCAAAACGAGTGAAAGGCTTTGGGAGGAGATCACTTCCACGTGGAAATACATTTGTAAAGTAAAGTGAAGAGAGGGAACGGTGCAGGCAGACAAAGTTATGCACACGAGGGCACCGGGAAACACATTTTAAAAAGTTGTTTTGGGCGACTGTAACTCAGCTCAGTCGTGTCGGGCCTTGAAATGTCTTTATGCAAAAGCAGAGTTTTACACCGACGCAATCACTCCTCCACGAGGCATGCAGGATGTGTGTGTGTGTGTGTGTGTGTGGGGGGGGGGGGGGTGGTCTGTGTGCTGGAGGGAGTGACACGGGCTTAGGGGGCCATGTCATGCTGTCACTGCTGGAATGCATGACAGCAATGTTTTGTCGGCCGTACGGATGAATGCAGCGTCATGGCAGCAGAAGAAGAAGGAGAGGAAGGGCTGAGGAGGAGGAGGAGAGGAAAACAGACTAGTACTTTTAACCCATCCCACCCCAACACACACACACACACACACTGACACACACTCAATGAGCAAATTAGGTCATCCAAGTAAAGCCATTGCAAGGGAACAAATCATCATCATAATTGGACCCTTAACAAATCTGTGGAGGTGGCTGCTTCACACACATGCAGGAAGGAACACAAAAGCCGATACACACTTCAATCGCTGCACACATGGCCGGGGGGGGGGGCTAAAACTGAATTTCAGCATAAATCAGAGTATGTTTGACAGTTTTATGGCTCTTTCAGGAGCTTCATTTGGGACAGAAGTGTGATAGAAGAGCGTTACCCGTGGTAAATATAATTGTGGTCACGATCTTTCCATAGATCATGGCGCCCGTTGCATCACAGTCGCCTGCAGGGAAATAACCCCCCCCCCCCGTGCATCAGGTGACCTCTGGGATCTCTTTATCCCGTTCTCTCCGGTGTGCCGGGCGTCCACAGCAATAGAAATACTGATTCAGATCCGAAAATGGGCTCTAATTTCACCCAATTTATATCCGGAGAATGTATACGTAGGTGTTAGGATTAAATGAAAAGCTTAACATTATGGGAACGATGCTCATTTGCTTTTTCGCTAAAGCTTCCATGAGAAGAATAATACCCCTCTACCGCTGTGCTGCCGGGGATTGGCCACAGGAGCAGTGTCCTGTGTGGCTGTGTTTAAGAAGGGAAAGATTGGAAGGTTGACCTTGCACACTCACAGCTTTTCCTCACACATTTCACATGACAGGCTGTGCACATTACTTATTCATGTTTAAAGACAAGTCTGCGCGAGACACACCAACAGCCACATTCGCATTCCTGACGTCCCATACTGCAGTCAAATACATGTAATATAGGCTGAATAAATCTCCATAAAGGGTTTGATTGGGAGCCGTTGTGCATGTCAGCGTTGCCTACTGCCGGTCACATCTGCAGGAAACCATATCCACAACTGGGCGAAGACAGAGCGAGGCGAGCTGGAGCTGACACTAATGCTGTAATTGGCTTGTGCCCATGTCGCTTATCAAAATAATTGACAGTATTTTCTGCAGTGAGATGGAAGTGTTTATCCTGGCGCTACCGACTGTTGACTGTGGATCCAAACAGCACGAGAAGCCTGGTTTTGTTGTGGTTTCCATAGAATGTGGATCTGAGTAAAACTAAATAAAACACAGTGGAATGATTTTCTTAACTGCATATAGCCTATTGTAAAGGAATTTAATACAGGCCACTGTGAACACAGTTTAAGTGCTGCAGGTGGAGGCCATGGTTAGATTTTCAGTGATAACATGTCAAACAGTGTGTCTGTTCCTAATGGGTTGATGGAAACACGAATATGCCCTTATTATAAATCCATCTAATGCTTCCAGAGATCACTGTTTGTCTGACTGCAGCTCTGTTTTAATGGCGACGCACTTGGTTTGTGTATTGTTAAAGAAGTGCAGTGTCTCATTTGCTCTCTATTTTGCTATATCCGTATTTCTTTTTAAATGAATGGGCTCTACAGAATTACAGAATTTGAATCCTATAATCCCATTAGAGGTTGGATTTTGCTGTGACATATATACTTTATAAATTTGCGGCTCCACTGTGCTTTGAAAGAGATTACAGAATTTTCATTGTGTCCTTGAAGCCCTGACAATTGTTGTTTTCTAAATTGGAGGGCACATTATACTTTCAAACTTAAAATCACTTGTTCCGATGTTTTTCTCTATCTCTCTCTCTCTCTCTTTTTTTTGCAGTGTAACCCGTTGCAAGGAGTCTCCACAGACCAGGCGGCTGATTGACAGAACTTGGCTGACTGTGGACCCTCCTTCCCAGCGTCTCCTCCTCCTCCTCCACCTCCTGCTCTCTCTCTCTCTCTCTCTCCTTTCCTGACGCTCCCCCTCTCTCTTTCTCTCTCTCTCCCCACTCTCTCTCCTCAATCGCAGGGCTGCGCTCACGGACTCGACACCGCCGACAGGGATGCAGCGAGGGCGCAGCGCAGCCTGAAACATGGCACCGACACCACCACGCGTCCTGTGGATCTATCCATCCCCTCTCCTCCTCTACTCCCTGCTGCTCTTCCTGTCGCCGTGCCGAGCCTTACGGAATTACCCGGAGAATGAAGGTGGGTGTCCTGGACCCGGGAGGGTGTGTGAGTGTGCGTGTGTACAGAGATGACTTTGGGGCTGTTGTGCGGACGAGCAGCCTCCCGGTCCCCGCGGCTCCACCGGCCGGGCAGAGCGCGGAGCGGAGCCGGGCAGAAAGTGCTCGGCTCGGTTATGAATGATGCATAAAGAAAAGCGGAGATGGAGAGAAGCAGGGGAGAGGGGGGGGGGGGGGGGGGGGGGGGAAACTGTTCGTCACGTTTTTTTTCTTTCCCGGGAATATTGGAATTAAATTTGCATGACGTACATACACACATGCATCCCTGACATGCGGAGGATGGAGAGGGCTGATGTGGACAATTTTACTTTCTGACATCTGGGAGAAGCTCCACATCTGTCTCACTCTTGTTTTGTTTTTCTTGCATTCAAGCAGCCCAACTTATAATGATTATGCTAAAGCAATATTGACCTCTGTGTCACAATGCTTCTGAATTATAGATATCTTCATTATAAGCCACTGATAGATGCTCTTCCCCTCTGCTGCCGTCTGCAAATGAGGAGCAGCAATTACATTAGATTTGTCACACGCTGCTGCTGAGCTTCTCCTGGTTATTGTATTAACATCGATGCTGTGCCTGAAATTAGCCAATGCATTTACTCACTAACTGACTGCCTGCTGGACTGAGACATGGGAGCTGGCTCCAGATGGGAACTTCTAAGAGGAGAGAGGAGCACAGCAGGGCATATTCAAAATGTAACTGGTTTGAGGAGCAGGTTTTGTGAGTGTTTGTTTGTTGCTTCTCTTGCTGTCAGGAGGTCTGACTGCAGGTGATACCAGCTGTGACTTGACTGTCATCCTGTGAAGCGTTTTCATTCACAGCTCCAGTCGTGTTCCTTTTGTGCAGCTCAACAAGGCTGCATCCCTGTCACGAGCTGCATGGTTTCTACCTTTCTCCTACTTTCACAGTAGATTAAACAGTCAAATGATTTCACATCAACCCCCCACGCACAGGGGACAGCACAGGCCAGGCCACACTCAGGTTTGAGGGGAGACCTCCTGCGTGCCTCTGGCTGACTCCACTGTGTGTGAGCTGAGTGTGTGTCACAGCCCGGAGGAGCTCATAGAGAACAAAAGCTCTGGAGGTGAGGTAGGCAGCGGGCGGAGAAGGAGGAGCAGTGCGCTAACAGCAGGAGACAATGCATGTGAGGGAGACACTAACACACCGATGAAATATTCATTCAAACGAGCATGAATGATGTAACCCCCTGGAAGCCAAAGGAAACTCCTGTTGATAGGGATAAACGCACAGGGGGCATCTGTGAGCTGCTGTGCACGTGTGTGTGTCTGATGTTCGACTTGAGCATTTTTGAGGTGACTGACAGGTCAACAGAGTTTTCAATGCACACCTTTTATATTGTGTGTATAGTGTCTTTGTCCTTCCCCCTCTGGTCATGTCTCTGTCCTGCTGCTTCAGCCTATTGGTCTAATTGGCACTTTTTAGCCAAGCCCCTGACTTGTGTTTGTGTGTGTATTAGTGTTGTGTGTGTGTGCGTGTGTTTGTGTGTGTGTGCCCCAGTGGGACAGTAATCCAATGAAGCCATTTTTGTCCGCCGCTCTATGCTCTGCTTTTACCTCTCAGCCTGCCAGTTTTCATGCTGTGACTGCACGCTTAGCTGAGGGACTGCTTTTCTTTTGTGCCAGTTTGGGTGTGCGTGTGTGTGTGTGTGTGTACCTTGTGTTAGTCTATGAGTGTGCATATTCCCCACCCACGCATCTCGGCAGTCATGTTATTCCAGGAAATCCTCCCTCTGAGTCTGTCTCGTGTATAGCGAAAAGCGTGGCTGTCATAAACGGAGAAATACAACTCTCATAGCTCAATTAAGAGCACAGTCCCTTTGATAGAGCTGATAGTGTTAGCAGCAAAACAGTGTTAAGCTGTCAACAAGCTTAGTTTACTACATGGGCTTATTGATTGCTCCAAAATTGTTGGCGTTTACAAGAAACACAGTTATGAGGGTGGGCTGGAACACTGTGCCTTGGCAGCACTGAGAGAATTGCTCCAAATTGCTGCTAACTGTGGACTTGGGGAACATGATCTGTGGAGGAAATGGGCTCATTCATAAGTTGTTGTGATGAAGAGCATCCTCTGAAGGTCTTTGTTGCCAGCAGAACAGGGAGGAAGAGGAGTGGGGTGAGTTTCTGTGAGCCAGCAGAGGGAGCCCAACACACAACCAGCCCCGGCCCTGGGGGCAGACTGATGTAACAGCTGGGTGGACGCTCACAGGTCTGTCCTCATCCCTGCTTTACCCTCCTGATAACCCAGTGGAACCACAATTGTCTTCTCTTTCTCTGGGCCTACTTTGTTCCTGCTCCCCCTCTAGTGCAGAATCCTGCTGGGGAATAGAGCAGATTACTTCCTTCTATTTATCTGTATCTAAATATACCTCCTCAAGCCTAGAAAAACACAGAAGCACGATCGGAGCTCTGTGCTTCCTTCAGCTGCAACGGGATGTTGACTATAAGGGATGCAAATTAATGTTTAAATTCCTTCCTCTGCCCAGGGTGAGGGAGGGGGGTGAAACAACAGAACGGGGAATATATTTAGGGTTGGGTATCGTTTGTTTTTTTTCCCCGATAAAGGATGCTAAAAAGATGCTTTTCAAATGTTACTGGTGCTTAAACGGGGACAGATGCTACACTTTTTTCTTTAAAACCCTCTATATAAGAAGAACGGCTTTTTTGTTGCCGAGGCAAATTTGAAGTTGGGACGTCCGCCCAGCCAGCTGATGGGTCATACAAGCAAACAAACATGAAATCCCTCTGCTCTGAAAAGTATCCCATGTGTCGCCAGGTGCTTCATTCAGTTTGACTTGTTCCTCCCTTTTCAAACGTTTGCAGCACGTCCCGGTGTCTGTATCTTTTTTTGGGGAATACACCCACACCTTCGACCGTTTAGCTTTAGGATTTTTGTTTTTGTGTCCATGGAGTTTGAGGTAGCTACTAGGTAACTATAGGATCATTTTGCGTGCTTCCAGAGCCGTGTTGCCACCAGTTAAGTGTAATGTTAATAAGGCACCGAAATCTGCGTTGTGATTCTGCCCTTTAGGTACCGGCAGTGAGGGATTGCGGTACCCTGGCCTATTTCAGTTTTATTACAGTTTTGAGATTTAATGTAATCTTGCAACCAGACAAGTATATTTATTGGACTGGCCTCAGGATGCTGGGTGGGAAAAGGCTGCAGTGCTTCGTAAGGTGAACATGAGGCTGAGCAGCCAGCGAGCATATGTAAAGCATGCCCTCTACACACACACACACATGCGGACACACTCTCATACACACGCACATCTTATGATTCACACAAGATCCTGACTGTGGCATAATGTTCGGTTAAAGGTCGCTTCCAGTTTAATTGCTTTAATCTATAATGGTTGCTTGTAGTTATCGGCAGAGCCATATCTCACATAGTGTGTGTGTGTGTGTGTGTGTGTGTGGGTCCGAGATATTGCTTTGCTCCCATGTAACAACCGTGACCTTGGACAGAAGAGGATATAGATCTCCGCTCTCATCAGAGAGCAGCAGAGAAGACAGCAAGCGCAAGCACCCTCCGGTTTTCTTTACTACCGCCACTACTCCATCTCCAATCCTGCTTTTAAACCATTTCTGCCCTTCTCTGTTTTCCATCTGCCTCCCTCCCGCCTTCCATCTCTCTCTCCTTGGTTGGTTTCCCTCTTGTCGTCTTCTTTTTTTTCCCTCTCTCACGCTGGTTCTTCCGCTGGTCGCCAAACAGTTGGACAGGAGTTGTGTGCTGCTGTGTGTTTTCTGTAATGAGGTTGGGCTCTGATATCTGCTTAACACAGGCCCATGCACTAGCACAAATGGGCATATGAGCACATGCACACACGCACACACGCTCCCACATAAACTGATTCTACCCTAATACACGGCTGGGGGGCAGTTTGGTGGTCTCGGTCCTGAGAAGAGTGTCACGTATTCCCGGGGCTGGCTGATAGATGGGGTTATAAATACAGCTCAGTGACAGAGAATGATTCTGCTGCGAGGGCTTCACCTCACGGATTGATTGCGTGTGCGTGTGAGAGAGAGAGAGACAGAGAGAGAGCGACCGAGACTCAAATGATAAATAAAAGACAAAAAGACAGATGCACCAGAGAGAATCTGTGAGACAAAGTGAAAAAGGAAAATGAGAACAAAGACAGAGGAGCAGATCAAGACAAACTGAATAACCCAGCCATCTCTCCGTGCCCTGCTGAACTGAGCACCAATAACAGCGCCCACAGAGCCACTGTGTCGTACATGACGGTAGTCAGTGGTGGCTAAATATGGCCTTGTATTTTCTCGTATTTTTGCTTTCCTCTTTCTCGCAGAGAGAGATTCTATAAAACTCTCATGTCTGTCTTTTAGGTAGTTCTTATCAAGTGGCCTTCCTGTTCAAGTGTTTTCCAGAGTTTGGTTTTAATTAGTTATTTGATGCTATATAAACGGGCTAACACGTAATAAATGACTTTGTTACCTTGACTGACTCTCGATTGGTCGAGCACGTGCGTTGATGGGACCTTGCTGCTGTGGCGCCATCCCCCGATCTCTACTGAACAGACCCTGGCTCCAAATGCACAGGACGAGGTGTTCATATCCAAGATATTGTGGCTTTAATTCTGGATAGTGGGAGGAAGTGGAGACATCCTCAGATACAGTCTACAGCCACAGGGTGAAGAATTATTCTTACTTATTATCTGTTTTACTTGTTTTTTTTGTAGTGTACTTAGATTAATATACAGACCTTTTTTATATTACGTAGTCAGTGTGTACTGTAATTCAATTATCTTCTTTCCACAAGCTGACATGACAGAAAGTAACTAAACACAATTTTTTCTGTTCCTTTGTTAGAGTGAATGTACGTACGTGTGTGTGTGTGTGTTTGTGTGTGTGTGTGTGTGTGTGTGTGTGTGTGTGTTAACTAGCTTGAACAGAACTTGGAACAGTTTTTAGGCTCGGATGATTCCCGTCAGATGCAGAGCTCATTAATGTCAGAGAAGTCTTCTCTCAGTGTGTGCTGTCTGAAGTGAAGTTTGGATGTAAGTGGGTTTCCCCCCCACCCACCGCCGTGTCTGCTGACCCCTTCCCCCTCTGAACAGGCCCTTAACTGCTGGTCCAGTCACTGATCACTGGGCCTTGGCCACTGTTAAACACACACACACGCACACACACAAATTCCTCTTTTCCTGGTTTCCTCTCACCCCTGCACCTCCTGACCTTTAATTTGGCTAAATTGAATTTGGTTGTTTCCTTACCTCCTGCCCCTCTCTCCTCCTCTTTCTCTCCCTCGCTTTCTGTTTTCCTTTTGTTGTTTGCTCTGCTGGTTTGGCTCGTGTCATGATTGTGAAAGGCTGCATTAGGCCGCTTCACAAACAAACAGCCGAGGATTTGGGTCAGCTGTAGATGTGTTTGCTGACCAGCCGCTCCAATATTCTCTCCGCGGTTAGTGAAAGGCAGTGAAGGTATTACAAGAACCAAATACCTAAGAATTTTTAAACGCAGATTTAACTGAAATATTCATGCAGTTAGGCTAGCCGCTGATTTTAATTTCCAGAATGCTTCAGAGGTTTTCCTGACAAAACCCAGCGACCACTGTTCTTTTTTAAATGACCACGATCTTTTTCCAACTCTTATTAAAGCAATTGCATAAAGTTAAACACTACAGAGGGGGTGGATTAGCATAAAACCTAAATTAATCCTTTAACAGACAAAATGTTAAAGATGTAATAAATAACAATTCGTCCTCTCATTCCTTCAAGACCTTTGTTTATAAATGTTTTGGACATGCGCAATTACATTATCTAAAATGTTTCCACCAATGTTCAAACCCAGATAAATCCCACAGTTTCATTTAAGTCACTTTTTAACTGCGCCACACTGTTCCACTGTTTGTATCGATCACAAATATTAATTGCCGTTAGCTGCGTAACGTGAGTAAAACTTAAAAACATTATCTCATTCCTGAACATGATTTGCGCCTGGGTTGTGTGAGGTTGATTTTCGTCAACATACTACTGGTGTTGAAAACAACTTTGATAAGTATCGTTATCAAACTAGGTCGTTATTGTTTTTGACTGAGCGACCCCTAGTTGCTTAAGTTACATATTGTATGTTTAACAGTCCAAAGCATTCTGAGTGAGGGTTGCCCCCTACCTTTTACGCTCCCATGTTTTACCAGTTTTAACTCGTCTATTTAGTACTTGATGCCGTCCACATCAGTGCAAATTGGTTTAAGTTAGATTTTATAGAGGCAGCAGGGCAGCCAGACAAAGTTGCTGGACGGGCAATTACTGTATGTGTGGTATCGACAGGCACTGAGCTGTTTGTGTGTGACTGCGTATTTATTATGTGTGTGTATCGACAGTAGCATCCTGCACACCTTTATCTGACACGTGATTTCCTATCCGTCTCCATTGCCATGGCACACTCCAGAGATTCCAGGCCAATTTACCCTCATGTGACCAACCACTGTGTGACAGCCATACGTCTGTGTGTGTGTGTGTGTGTGTGTGTGTGTGTGTGTGTGTCTGTGTGTGTTCTTGTCCCATCAGAAAGATTGCCTTAAGAACTAACGGAGCACAAAGAAGTAGAGAAAAGCCCCAGGACAGAAAAACATACACTTGGGGGGAAGAACTAAGCTGTTCCTTTTCTTACTGAGAAAAACAAACTCTTTATCAGTCATTGCTCATTAACTCTAATCAGTCCTCACCTTCTACTTTAACTAGCTATGCATCACAGTTTAGAGAGTATTTACAAACTGGTAGCTGTGGTTTTATTTCTATCAGGTCATTTCTGAACTGTAATGCGTGTGTACTCGTTTTTGGTTCCTTCTTTAGGACATTTTCCAGTGTAAACACTGACCTTGTCAGGATCAGTAGACCTTGTGGGGACCAATGTGTGTGTGTGTTTTTTGCTTTTTGCCCTTCATGAGTTGTTGGTCCACTGGCGGAGGGATCTTATTAAAAAAAAACAAGTGTCTGGATCTGACTGGATGTCACAGTTCAACACTGTAAGCATTCAACCAGCATGCACAGACAAACCCCCCCCCACACACACACACACACACATGCACGCGCGCATGCACACAAACACTCCGGAGCCTCTTCAAGCGACAAACTAGGGCAGCCCTCCTGTCATAGTCTTCTGTCAGAAAGGCATCTTTACTCCTCTGCACGTGTTATATGAAATAGCAGCGTAGGCTTGTACCCTCTTCCACAGTGGAAGGGGGAGGGGCAGGGGGGTCTCATTGAGGTACAGTTCGTCACATACATGAATATTTTCATAAACATTTTCAGTTTTCGCGCTCTGCCTCTTGGGTCGCCACAACTTTTTTTTTCAAGGCTGTAGGGAATACGATTTTCAATAAACCATTGAACATTCTTTAAAATAAAAATTCTCTAAAGCAGCAGCATTGAAAAAGTGCGTCATCACATTGTTTTACCTCTTCGACAGCTGCATAGAAGACTGACTTTTTCTAACCTGAAATTGAGTAAGATTTGTCATTTGCCTTATTCATGAAAATCTCTTGGTTAATCTGAGTAGTCTCCCTCTAAGTAAGTCTATAACTGTAGGTGTGTAAGAGTGTGTTACACAGAAAAAGTAGATAAGAACAAGAGTGAACTGATGACAGCTGGCTTGTAAATATCTTCTTATACTGAAGACTTGATCTCGTAAATGTCCGTATCCTAAGTTATCTAGATGATTGATGAACCAAATACAGGTTTTCTGATTGTGTGTTTTTTTGACTTTCCAATATTCCCACCACTCTTTGTTATTTCACCAGTTGATGATTTACCCTCTGGTTTCTGGTTTCCTGGAGGCTGCTGCATTTATTTCTTTGATCTATTTACATTTTTCCATCATTAACATACGTAACGAAAGAGGAAAGCAGCAAATAATAACCAATTTATCTTCTGCATTCATCAAAGTCAGCTTGTTGTTTTTTAGGAAATTATTCATTCCTTATTTCATCAATCAATGAAAATGTAATTTTATAAACTTTGGTTTTCAGTCTTAAGACAAATGATTTTGTTTTTTATGTCTTTGTTTATTGTTTAATACTTTATTTATCAGTATTTACAACTGATGGTCCAGACTCCTAATTACCACATCACCATGCTTTCTTCATGTGTTTCACAAAATCAGGTTTTATACCATGTAGTCTGGCCTGATGTGGAATTTATGTTGTCTTTGTCAAAGTGCAAAGGATCAATATTATATTTCTCTGATCAGAATACTTAGTAAAAAGGAGGAGCAGTAAAACGGAATCAAATAATAATTTATATTAAAATTAAATAATCGTAGAGAGCAGACAATTTGCAGATAGCAATCACACTTGAAAAATAATATTAATTTCACTCTTAAATCCTGAACCTCATCCCACTGTGAGAGGAAATTAAAAACATTGCATATTGGGATTTGCCAATGGCAGGAGAAATACACCCGACATTCACATACTGAGGAAATAAGTGAATATTTCACATCTTCAGTTCCATTCATTAAATTATGACAAAGGATGTATCTCATATTTATGATGTGAAACAGGCCTTGAGGTAGGACAGGAAGGATATACAGCAGCACAGAACTTCAATGAAATGAACAGCGGACGAGAGCGCCGATGGAGAGAGAAAACTGGAGGAAAAAAGATGGACTGAGAGCCTCTGGTGGTTTGTGGATGAGTGGAGAGAGGACTGATGGAAAGACAGCATGAGAGAAAATGTTGCGAGTCTTCGTTCGACACCAGTTTGCTTCCAAAGTTCAGAGCTCAACTCTTCTCACTTCTTCATCCTGCTCTCCGTCGGCCTGTTTTGTTGCCCTGACAACACTCTCACTCGTTGAACTGCAATCTCAGTGGAGTGGAGGCAGAAGAGGCTGTGAGTGTGTGTGTGTGTGTGTGTGTGTGTGTGTGTGTGTGTGTGTGTGTGTGTGTGTGTGTGTGTGTGTGTGTGTGTGTGTGTGTGTGTGTGAGTGTGTGTGTACAGTTGTGTATTTGAGCAGAGTAAGTTATCTTTACTGAAGCCGGCTATTTTTTCTAAAGAGGTGATTTCAGTCTCCGTAGTAATGTCCCTCTGATGAACGTCATATAGTTCAGCCTTTTGGGAAATACACTCATCTTTCTTTCAGCAAATTAGATGAGAAGATCGATACCACTCTCATGTCTGTGCACTAAATATGAGGCTTTTAACAGGATACGGTTAGCCGAGCTTAGCATATAGGCAGCATGGGAAACAGCTAGCCTGGCTCCATTCCAAGGACATAACATCTTTTAACGGCAACTTTAAAGTTTACTAATCCATTATCTAGTTTGTTTAATCCATACAAAAACAGACTAGCTACCCACACTCTCCAGTCTGGAGCGGTGTCCCTTTTCAGGGGCCTCCTCCTTCAGCTCACGAAAGAGGAGGCCTTCGACCCACGGTGTGGTCTATGGCGTATTTCCTATTTGCTTCACCATCTTTGGCATTACATCAATAGCTACTCTAGCGACTGTTCTTACTGCAGCTCAGTTTCATCGCCATTCATTGCAAGGCAATGAAACCCGGGATAGGTTGAACGAAGAAAGGTCCAACCATTGGAGCCTTGGTTGCTTTGGAATGGAAGGATGCATTTGTCTGTCACAATTGAAGGACCCTTGAAATCTCTACTCCAAAGCAGGCGCTTCTGAAATTGGACACTGCTTTATGCTAAGCTAACTAGAAGTTATCTGAAGTTTAACTCAGCATACAGATGTGAGAGTAGTATTAAATGTGCCGTCCAGCTTTTTAACCTCAGAATAGAGGTTCATTTTCTGATGCTGGAAATATTGTGAACATAATTTATGGATATTGTTACACTTTGTATTTATGTCCAACATTATAAAATTATACATATATAAAAACATTATAAAAAGTGGTTTTTGACTACTTGTTACTATTATGTCCTATTGAATATGTAGAATTTAAGTGAATCACTGGTTTTCATTTTGAATAGTAATAAAAAAACAATCTTTAAAAATTCACAAATACAAAAATCTGGCTAATCTGAAACATCATCTACAAGATAGCATGATCAGCATTCCATCTGCATTTCCCCAATTTCCTCTTCACGTTAATTTACTGGATTACTTTCTGCAAACCTCCTGGTGTGAGGAACATAAAACCTGGGTGGAAATTGGTTTAAGCCGATCTGCACCTATAAGAAAAACCCAGGGCTTGTATTTAAAATCAGTAAGAAAGAAAAACAGTGAGGCTTTTTCATGCAGGATCAGTAAGCCCCACCAAATCTACTGATTTCAATTAAATATTTTCTGCTCTGAGCAGAAAAAATCTTACGAACTCATTATGTAGTCTCATATTGTTCTCTATATTGAGTCTGCGTGGTGGTCTTATTGTGCAGCCTTTTCTCTTCGTGGCACTGGCCCCATCCTAAATTGTGTGTTTGTCAGTTTTGTGTGCGAGTGCGAGTGTGTGTAAGCATCCCGGTCTCTTTGTGCGCCAGTCTGGTTGTTGGCAGTGGCGTTTGATTCTTGGCAGGTGGATCACAGCTTCTTGCAGCCCAGCTGAAGCAGTGAGAGAGAGAGAGAGAGAGAGAGAGAGAGAGAGAGAGAGAGAGAGAGAGAGAGAGAGAGAGAGAGAGAGAGAGAGAGAGAGAGAGAGAGAGAGAGAGAGAGAGAGAGAGAGACTGAGAAGGAGAAAGAAAAAAGAGAGGAAGACAGGGAGAGACAGACACCCCAGGGCAAGGAAACAGGAGTGAGAAGAAAAACAGACAGACACAGAGAGGAGATGGAGAGGCAAAGAGATTGAGGATATGTTTTGGGTTTTCTGTATTTGGCTCCGGGCTGGTAGAAGGTGCCGTTTCAGCATATTGCTGCTTCCCGTACAGGAATTTCTTTCATTCTCATAATGTAAAACTCACAGTTTGGTGCTGAAGATCGATAGGACAGCGTGTCCATCAGGAACAGAACAACTCTCACAGTAATCAGGCCACATGGGCACGTGTATGGATCGGTGCATTGATGTCCCTTGATAGAAGCTTTGGAAATATTATGAGCACGAGGGCCCATGTGTGAACTGCTTTGTGTAAACGTGTTATTTTAAGATAGAGTGCTGGGGAAAGCCGTGTGTGTAGATAGATTTTCTTTTTGGTTTCCATTGTTGTCCCTAAGTGTTCAATTTTGGAATGTGCTCGACTATAAGTATGAGATATCATTTTTAGCTGCTTATCATTTATGTGTGTGTGTGTGTGTGTGTGTGTGTGTGTGTGTGTGTGTGTGTGTGTGTGTGTGTAAGAGAGAGGGAGACTTGTCATTACATCGAACATGAGCCAGGCTTGAGTGAGTGAATGATGAGCTTGGTGTTTTTGTTCTGGGCCAAAGCAGGCCTGCCCAGGCTTAGATTTCCCTCTCTCTCTCACACACACACACACACACACACACACACACACACACACACACACACACACACACACACACACACACACACACACACACACACACACACACACACACACACACACTCACATTTCCCCTGAGAAAGCGAAGAGAGAGGGTAAGAGCTTTAAATTTAGATGGATGGAACGAAATATACAACTTTAGCACAAAATAGATTCAAAGAGATTCATGTCTGTTTAAGCAAGAAAGCTTTGTATTTTCTTTTTGTCAGACACATGCAAACAAATAAACAAACAAACACACACACACACATGTTTATATATATAGCCTATATGCATTTTCACTGTGTCAGCAGACAGGAAGCTATAGCTAATACATAATTGATGTGTCCAGTCATTGATTAGTGATAGTCAAGTGATAAGTGGTATTGACAGGAGGTGTGATGAGAAGAGAAAAAGTGTCAATGTGTACTTTTATGTATGTGTGCGTTTGTGTGTTTTCCCAGTGGACTGCAAAATGGTTTGAGAACATGTAATGGCCTCTGTAACAGTTTGGCTTACAAGGCAGTTCTGTTAGGCCTGTACATTTCTACACATTGAGAAACTACACAGGCAAAAAAGTCACTGTAGTTGTGTCCGGCCCTGCAGACAGGTTTATTTTTATCCCTTGAGATGTTTGCCTGACGACAGACGCAACAAGGCGGAAATGTGGTGTTCTGTCCATTGAGTTCATAAGATATTAAAATCACGGCAGAAGATGCAGACACACACATATGGTCAGTGAGTACCAAGTCAACCAGGGTCCAATGAAAAATAACCACAGTGAGGCCTGTGTGTTACCTGGAATCGTAATTTCTGTGAAGACAAACAAAATAATGCTCCAGAAATTATATTTACCTCATTTGTATTCAAATATCCGAAAATCTGCAGGGATACAATCACAACTATCTGGAAGCCAAGATATTAGTGTCATTTGATGAACGATAAATGAAAAAACTATCAAGCTTGTACTTATCTATAGCCTACTCTGTGAAAAACAAGAACATTTATAACAGTAATTGACTCACAGAGAAAATAACTGGTATAATTGAGTGTATGTGAAACAGACGATTTGACCAAATACCTGTTGATAAACAGCTTTTACCGACAAAAAGAGAAGTGTGGGGGTGTGTGTGTTCACCTGTGTCAGGCCCTGAAATCACATATTATTATGCTATTATGCCCAATTTCCGTACGCCACTCCAAATGCACATGAGCTGGGGAAAAAGTCTAAATGGTCTTTAGTTTCTCTGAATACACGCGCGGACTGGAGGCTGCCGCTGACCTTTCCCTGCTCAGCATCTCTCCTCCGCTGTTTCTGTCTCAGCCCTCTCATTTAATCTATCGCTCTCTCACCTTGGCTCCGCTACGCAGCCTCTCTCCCTGCTTCATTACACCAAGTGCACTATTTTCTGGCTGTTTTCTCACGCAGACACTGCTGTGTGCGAGCTTGCAGGACACGAGCAGTTATGTGCGCTGTTACACGCGCATACGCACGTATACACTAATGCAGCATGACATGCCTCCCTGCTGCCATGGTGTGCTGAGCTGAGGAGAATGGCTGGGATTCAGTTAGGGCTGATGAACAGCGTGAGTGCGAGAGGAAAAAGAGGGATAGATAGGAAAAGAGGAGGTTGGACCAATTTTACAGTTCTTTGTTATACCTACAGGCAGTATGGATACACAGAGGGGCTTGTAAACAGCCACTCTCTCCCTCTCTCAATTGAGTGATTAGTCTCATTTATATGCAGGAGAGCAAACTGTTTTCTTTTTACTTTGGAGTAGTTTTTTCCAGGTCACTGCTGCATGGTCCCTGCATGAGATTGGAGGGAATATGCATGTGTCTGAATTTAAAACTGATGCCGTCACGTTGCATCGTGTCAGGTCAGTGACCCAGGTGTCTGATCTGTGATCTGTGGATTGAAACCATAGGTTCAAAGATTCCAATGGCAAGAGGATAACCTGGGAGAGCTGGAGTGAGAGAGAGAAGAAAGAGATAAGCAGCAGTCTCTGCAGATGGATACTGATTAAATATTGATGGTCAGCGGTGTTGAAGACTTGATTAGGACCTGACTGAGCCAAGCCTCAACAAGCGCAAGCACACACACAAACACACACACACACACACACATACAGACACACAAACACACACACACAGCTGCTTTCAGACATGAACTGGACTCTGCAGATCCTATTTTCTCTGGAGGACGTGCATGTGTGAACGTAAATGTCGGAGTGTGACGCTCCGTAGTTTCCACAATTTTTATCCACCTGACCTCCTGGTATAAAGTCTGTAGAAATCCAGGAGAAGTCGATGTGTGAACACAGCCCACGAGCCAGTGAGGGGGGGGGGGGTAGATGATGCTTCTAACACACGACAGACGCAAAAATTAAAAAAAAATAAAAGAAAACAAATATCTCCCGTTGAAAAAGCGGTGACACACACGATGAAGACAGAGACGAAGATGTCAAACCACACAATTCTACTGCTAACTTTTATCAGCCTAAAACTCACCTGAAAATATGTCCTCATGTTATGGGGACATGCTTTTTGTTCCCACAATGCGACTTTATAAAGTTTAGGTCCCCACAGCATCCGCCATACCTAGACCACACACACACACACACGCACGCAGGCACGCACATACATTCACACATGCTGGTCCTCACAAAGATAGCTGTGCAAGAGCACACACACACACGCAGGTGGAGAACCGCACACCAGCGGCTGAGCAGGTTTTCATTATGCCTCCCGCTGGTCAACCTGCCACCTTCTTTCTCACTTTTCATTCTCACCTTCCTGCATCCTTCTTCCACTTCCACCTCCTGTCACTCAGGAGATCACACACAGGAAACGGGTGTAATTTGAATCACATGTGCACATACACCCCCACCTCTGCACTTGGTGCTGGATGACAAACTCATATTCAAGTGGTATTTCAACAAAACCTTTTTTCGTAGTTGTAAGAATCCATTTTTAGGTTTGTACATTGTTGTTAAATGTGTGTTGAGAGGGTTACTGTGTGTTTTCGTAGTAACACGCATTGTTACTCACCGATTACTACATGTGGCCTTGGTTATAGTTTTTGTTTTGTGTGCCCAGGTTTTGAGTTAATTATCAGTGTCTGGATAATCCACACAGTTTGGAGAAGTGTTCACAAGAAGCTCAATAGATTTTCTGTTTTATAGCCAATGATTGATTCATAAAATGGATTCTGACCTTGATGTGTTCAGTCCAACACATGAGCCTGCTCATTGGACTGAAAGGGTGATGAGATTGAGACAAAAGCACTGTTTTAAGCCTTAAGGAAAAGGAAAGGAATATGATTGTATGGAAAATATTGAATATATTGAAAATTAACAGTGAGAATTATTAAACCCTGATTGTGGTTTAATAAGTGTCTGATATGTTTAATTCATACTGAGGCCATGTCAGCACTGGAATCCAGTGTTTTAATATAAGTTTTGCCCACAGCCTTCTTTCTCTTTCATGAAAACAACGTTTTTTCATGCTTGCCGAGGACGAGAGGTTGATAGTGAAAAGAGAGAGCGAGGTTTTGGCTTGGTTGTCACTTTATGTAAATGTGTGTCAATGCACCTTTAAAATAAACTCTGGCCTTGGTGCCTTGATGCCGCTTCATGTCCCCTTGAACCACAGCAGCTGCAGCACGACCGCAGTAATCTGAAAGCTGAAAGTATAGGTTTACCAGTGTTTGTGATTCTGCTGCTGTTGTGCCTCAATGCAACAAAACACGCCCTTGTATGAAAGATGAAAACATCTTGGAGTTTCACATGGGAGGTTTACAACCTAATGTTTTTTGGAGACAGAAAAATATTATTGTAATGTATGAGTTTGTTTACACTGTGTTAACATGCTTGCTCTCTCTCTTCTGTGTGTTTTGCAGTTACGTTGTTGGACTCCATGTCAGCTCTGGCCGACCTGGGCTGGGAGGCTTACCCTAATGAGGGGGTGAGTGTTCGCTGCACAACACAAACACAAACACACACCACAAAAAACATCCTCTCTTTATGTTGGAGCTGGCATCAGAGGCGTAAATCTGATCAAAGCTTGCAGGTTGTGTTGACTCGTTGTATTTTCAGGGAACAGGCAGCGACTCAGAGCCACAGCAGCAGCACTGGAGTGTGTGTTTTAGAGAGCACTGGGTTCTTCAGCGCGCCTTGCTAAATCGGGAGTCTGCAGGGGGAATTTACAAATTATTTCTGCTGCGCTGAGAACGCCGTGGCACCGGAGCCTCCATTTATTACGGGTTGTGATTTTTCAGGGATGGAGTGAAGGGACGGGGTGGAAGGGTAGATATTCTTACACGAGAGGATATGACGTGTACATGTTGTGTCGCTTGCGTGTGTGTTTGAATGTGTGTGTGTGTTTGTGTGTGCGTGACTGGGGTTATGTAACTAGCCTTTTGCAGGTATGGGGACCAAGGGAGTGCAGCCAGCATGAGAGGAGAGGAAGAGTGGAGAGTGGAGAGAGGGAGAGTGACAAAGTTTATTCAATAAAGAAATAAGAGCGGGATCTGTATGTCACTCAAGCAATAGAGCTGCTGAATGGCACTGAATTAATTCTATTTCCCCTTGAGTCACACTTCCTTCTCCACTATTCAGGGTCAGTGTGTTAAATTGCAGGATGCCATACGCAGTTTCATGGTTGTGCGCAGCGGAGAAGAGGCAGCTGAAGCTAGCAAGGTTTTGTTTTCTCAGGCAATCAAGGGTATCAAGTTCACCCAATTGAAATGCGCTGATTGTGGAACCATATTGTGGATGTTTGTGTATGTGTTTCTTTTTCTTCCTCACTGAGGCAGATTGTGTTCCATCTGTGTCCAAGCCAAAAGGTTTCAGTCTACATTTTGACAAGTGGATTACCCAAGTTAGTTTTATAAAAAATATGGTTCAGGTCGGGGTGGATTAATTATGGCTCGGAAAAAAGGCACATGTGTTGTTGGTTTACCCCTCAAAGATGTGTGTTGGCTAGAAAAGTAAAATATATGAAATGAAGCCCATCCTGTATATCTTTATTCATGAACTGTTAGCATGGAGGGGATCTGGCGTCTCCTTCCTGAGTGTGCACAGAACCCGAGAGGAGACTGGCTCTACATGGGCCTCCACATACACACACACAGACACACACACACACAGACACACACACACACGCACACACACGCAAAGACAACTCGTCTGTTAAATAAACTACAACCGCATCGACTGAGACATAAGAAAAGAGTTTAGTTTTAGTGTCTTTACTTTGGGTTAAGGCTCTATCAGCTGTTTTATCGCACAGAGGAAATTATTTAATTGTTTAAAGCTGTTTTTTTCCCCTCTATCATGGTTGGTCTCAATTTGTGTGTGCATTATGGAACCCGGAGCTGATGTTATCTTCCGCCAATAAAAATGATCCTACCGCTTTGTTTTTGTTTGTTCACTGCCAGTTTAAAGGAGACAAATGCAGAAGGCTAAATTGTCTGCGATAACCAGCTGCTCCTGTCTCTTCGCTTCACTATGACTTTTCCTGAAAATAAAAAGTTGTGTCACTCAGAAATAGCCAGAAGGCAGACAGGCTTAAAGCAACACCGCCATATAGGAAAAGAGGAGAAAGCAAGGAAAGAAGATGGTTTTATATCTACCCAAGTTTTATCATTGCCACCATTTAAACGTTGTAGAGCTAAATATGCGGAACACATAGATCGAAATTCATCAGTTAAGCTTTTTAATTTATGTGCATTCATGTGCAGTTAGCTGCTACTAGAGATTAGCCAAAATGCCGCCTGGACCCAAACATTCCATCAGAGTTTTTGTTTTGTGTGGATACTTTTTCTGAGGGTGGTGAGCTCTCACCGTTTCCTACCTGTATCAGGGGAAAAAAGCATTAGAAGATCATTGTAACAAGATGGAGAGTGGATTTTTCAAACTAAAGATACTTTACCCTAGACCAAGGTATTTGTAGACTTATCATTTCCTTGTGGTCTTGTTTGTAGTTTTATAAACGTGAGCCAGACTATGCTCATCACTAAAACATTCCTCCTTGTACTTTTTTGATTTCAAACAACCCCATGGATGCTGTGTTGGCACTAGTATTGTTAATTTATCATAAATATATTGACACTGCAGGTCAGAAAATGAATGTTGTTGTCATCAAATACTCCTTGGATCGAATGTAAAGGAGAAGAAAAGCGATCAGAAAGTGATGGACTGAGAGTTGGAAGGTGCAGAGGCTGTGAGAAGGTCTTATGTTTCATATCAAGGGGATTATCTAGTTGACCTTTGGCTCCTAAACCTGTGGATTGGACCCATCGAGAGGCAATTCCCACCAATCTGAGACCAGTGTCTACGTGAATTAGTCGCAAACCCCACTTGACCCTTGAAGGTCACGTTTAATCCACACTGTGCAGGGTCGGATGTGCCTGAGAGTGGAGCGACCCACTTCTGTCACTGGGCAGGGGTGTTCCTCATGGGGGACACAAAACAGAACATCTTAATGATCTTTGAAAACAGGAGGCCCCCACAGCATCTCTGCTCCCCCACTGACCACCCCCACCCCTCTTCCCCATCGTTCTGTCCGTCAGCCTCACCAGGCCAGAGATCGGGGGCCAATTATGTCGTGGTAGGTGTGCCCATCAGATGATTGCAGGAGGAGGGATATTATGTTAAGCTGGTGAATGGTTGAACCTAACCCCAATCTGACGTCTCTGCCTCACTTCAAAGCGCTCAAGCCGGCTCCGTGCTGATTGGCTGAGGTGATTATGGGTTCAGGGAGGAGGGTTTTCCTTCTGAATGTTAATTAGCGTTCAGCCTGAACCAACACAGGCAACACTTTTCTTTGTGTATTTGTGCGAATACGGAGGAGAGCTTAAACTCTTCAGCCTGTCTAAACATCTTCCCACTTGTGTTTTTGGTGGACTTGCTCTCAAGCGGCCGGTGTATCATTTGCAAACAGCGAGGCCAGCAGGTTGTTTTCATGATCATAAACACACCTGTGCTCTATACCAGGCAGAAGTGACAGTGAACAGACCCGCCGACATGGGAAATAAGTCACTCGCCAGGAAGTGGCAGTAATCCAGCCACTCCAAACTCTGCCTACAAAGAAATAAACAAAGACATCATAAAGCCCTCTTTATCCCTCAATGACTATTCCCATAAATGCTTTAATCACCACTCCCCGGGGACTCAGCTTTGTGTGTCTGTGTGTGTGTGTGTGTGCAACGGTCCTGTGATGTCCGACTGGTCCCAGCTCTGCACAGATGGGTCTATTTAGCTGCCAGGCGCGCCTGTAATTTACCAACATTCATTCATCTCTCCCCTCTTCTCTCTCTCTCTCTCTTTCTCCCTCCGTCTGGTGTTTTGTTCTTTTAATTGAATCGAGTGTGGTTGATCTAAATGACTCACAGTCGCTGTGTGTGCGCAATGTCAAGCAAGACTCTAGTGATATGCTGCGTATATGTAATCTTCAAACTCTGAACTGGCTGTCAGGGACATTTGTGTCAGCTGAGTGCAGCAGCTTAAACAATTTCCCCCCTCCGCCTCCTTTCCCTTGTTCTTCTTCGTCTTCCCCTGTTTTTCTCCCTATTTCTTGTCTGTGTTTCTGTTTTTGAGGGACTTTTGGGTCCGAGCTGGCTTTGTTCAAGCTCCAGTTCTTACACAGTAGACGTTTCGTCGAAGGTGGTAGAGTTTAAAAGCATCTCAGAGTGCGAGCGAGCTGGAGAAAGCGTGATTCTATGTGAGAAGGTGTGTTTTTTTTATGCGGATCTGTTTTAGTGCTCAGGACGTGGAGTTGAAATGCATCAAGCATTTGCTGGGTTGTGGGCCCGTCACATCAGATTAACCTTGAGAGTCCATCCTTGGCTTGGACTTGTCTGAAAGTTTCTCTTTGCCCTTTTTTCACTGCTTTCTTTGCATTTTATTAGCCTGTCTTCTCCCTTTTCATTATTTTCTTTATTTCTTTCTCTTTGTCTGGTTTCATTTGAATTTTAGGACACATTAGGGAGGACAGGTAGATTCCTCTATGGGTCCTTTTGCGTATATCTGGTTTGCGTGTGTGCATGCTTCAATGCATGCAGCTGTGTTTGCAGAATGTGTTCATACTATTGGGTAGTATGAACCGGTATTATGTATTTACATGATTTGACTCCTGTCAGATCACATGTGCTCATCACTGGGTAGATTAAAGTTTCAGTATTAAGACGATGACAGGAGCTCAGAACAAAGATGGTGGTCCATTTGACCCTCACCACAACTTCAACTAGTTTGTTTCTGTGGGTTGTGTGTGTGTATGAGTTGTGTGTGTGTATGTGTGTGTGTGTGTGTGTGTGTGTGTGTGTGTGTGTGTGTGTGAATCCAGTTAGCTTAGATCAGATATCTTGAGACACTGAAACCACATTGGTTTATTTTCCGTTTCTTTAAGGAATAGAAATGTTCTCTTTTTTGTGTGTGTTGATATATGTGTGTGTGGTTTCATATGTATGTGTGTGTGTGTGTGTGTGTGTGTGTGTGTGTGTGTGTGTGTGTGTGTGTGTGTGTGTGTGTGTGTGTGTGTGTGCAGATAGAAATGTTTTCCTGCTCATGCGAGAAGTGTTCTCAATTACTGCCTTAGCCAGAAGTGGAAACAGATGGTAGCAGATGACGGGAGACAAAGTAGCTCTGTCCTACCTACTCCCTCTTTCTGTGTGTGTGTGTGTCTGATACAAACACACACACACACACACACACACACACACACACACACACACACACACACACACACACACACACACACACACACACACACGCACACGCATACGCACACTCCCACACACACACACACACACACACACACACACACACACGCACACGCATACGCACACTCCCACACACACACACACACACACACACTTAAGCACTAAATCACCCATTCACTTTAGGAAAACATGCTCACTCTATACACACGTGCAACATAGACAAAGACGGTCCTTCAGTCATCTTGACACAGATCATCACTCATATTCACCCAGACATGAAAACAGAACATGCAGGCTCAGTGTTGGTTTCCACTAAACCACAGTTCAGTGAACTTGGGCCCAGTTTCTCATAAGCAGTACTTGGACTGAGATATCCTTTGTCTATTGAATACCTGAAGTGAGATGATCTTGCAGCTGAGTGCTGTTGTTGTCAACTTGAATGTCTGTCTACCTAGAGCTGGACTTAGACTACAGGAGAGAACCAGCTACAGCCATAGTCTGTTCCGATGTTTGGTGCAGATTATCTGGTAGCGTGAAGGATTACAGAGCTGAATCATCAGGGCCAACCCGATAATTATCAAAGAAGGAGGTTATTTTTTCTTCTGTGTTTGTTTGTTGTTTAGCAAGATTAGAAAACTACTTAGCGGATTTCCTTGTACTTTGTGGAGGGGTGGAACATGACCCATGGGGAGGATCAAGGACATCCTCTTTCTTTAACAATGCAGATCTCCCAAAAATTGAATCTAGTGAATATATTTGAGATCAGAGAGAATAATATCTTCAAATATTGTCCCATAGTGTGTGATGCAGCCCGATTTCAAATTCGGTCCGGATTCTTAACCTCCTGGAGGCTGAGCACAGATTTAGTTGCTCACATTTTTATCTCTCTCTCTCTCTTTCTCTCTCCCAGCATTCTCCATTTATATTTGTTTTAGAATTACCCTCTGGGGACAAATAAAGTTGTTTTGAATTTTAATTCATACTCTCCATCTTTCACGTTTCTTTCCACCTCCTCCCTTCCTCCTTTTTCTTAATCCCACTCTTCCACTTTGCACTCCCTCAAATTATGGCATTTGCGTAAAGTGGAGGACTTTACATCATGTTAACAACAGTAAAACAACCATGTTACAACAAACATACCACAAACATCCGTCTCATCTAATCGACCTGCTTTGCTTGTCTCCCTCTCTCCCTCCACCCCTCACCCTCAGTGGGAGGAAATCAGCGTGATGGACGAGAGGAACACCCCGATGAGGACGTATCAGGTGTGTAACGTCATGGAGGCCAACCAGAACAACTGGCTGAGGACGCGCCACATCAGCCGGGAAGGAGCGCAGCGCGTCTACATCGAGATCAAGTTCACCCTGAGGGACTGTAACAGCCTGCCCGGGGTCCCTGGTACCTGCAAAGAGGTCTGCATCTCACACATAGAAATTTCTCTTTACCTCCATGGGGGCTGTTGCGTGGCTGTCTGCTCTCTGAATTCATTCTGAGGGGCAGTAGGTACCAGTTCTTTCCTATTTATTTCACATCTATAGTAGAGTCGAGGGGGAATAAATTCAATATTGAGTAAAACAGTGAAGGAAGGAAGACGACTGAATTCTGCGGCTTGACGCATAAATATCACTTCTCTGACGGTGAACTCTTAGCCTTTAGAATCAAATTAAGTTGAATAATGCAATCAGTCTTTTCTTCACTTCTCAAATATATAATTTAGGAGATACATATTGTATTTATTATGAAAATTATAAACTAATTAGACCTCACATTTACAAATTATAACAAATTCATCCTGCAGAACCTGCACTGTCTAAATTTGTTTAGGGTGCTCAGCTAATCAGCTAAACCAGCAAATTATCTTTAATGACAAATCTCAGCTTTTTCGATTAAACCTGCCCCATTTTCAATCCGATACAATTACACTGTATTGTTTGCTTTTGCTGCACCAGAAAATGCCGACACTCAAGAGACAAAAAACAAGAGAAGAAAGCAAATCAACGTTAAATTACTGATGATAAGGGAAAGACAGCATTTTGCAGTTTTAGGTAACATATACTGGAAGGCCCAACATTCCAATATGAATCCACATTTAATTTCAATATAGATGCGGATTTTCATTTGAATTAGAAACAAATTGCAGGCACTCATCCATGAATTTTTATTTGAGGAATCGATGAAAATTTGATATACCTATATTTAAATATATTGTATATAAACGCTTCACATCTTAAAATGTCAACGACAGTGAAAAGAAATCCTGCATTTGCTATTTGATCCGAATCTTCACTGACATTTACATGGCTCTTCCCTGAGCCATAATTTTCATGGTAATTCATGCTGTATTTTTTTTAATCCTGATAACAATCAAACAAGCAGGCATAACCTGCTTGCTGGAGTTAATAGGACATAAGGTGGTTGTTGTAATTATTGCTTTATACGATATAAATGCTTGTTAATCCACATTACGACACTGAAATGCAACAAACTGCATTTTATATATCTTTTTTACTATCTTATCTATGTCTTTTTCGTACAAACCAGACATTTTGATGGCTGATCAATAGATACGTAAACAATACGAAGAGAGGGAAAGAACGTCACAAGAGAATAACTGCAGAATGAAACAGACGGCACCCCAGAGGCCTCTTTTCTGGCTCCTCATACATTTTAACCGGCGCTGTATATTTTTTACAGTCCCCCCCATTGTCTCATATCAGCCCACTATCACTGCTCCGCTGTATTCATTTCTATCTCCCTGCACCCTTTCACTCTCATTACATCTCCAGAATGAGCAGTGGAGATAATAGGAGACAGTGTAGAGCTGCGCTTTCATCAAGCTGCAGACAGTCAGTGATGCTGACCGGCCATCGAGACTCAGAGGGAACTGGCATTTCAGATTGGAAGAAAAAACCTTGTTTGAAGTTTCTACGTCGGTTTTACAGTGTGTTATTGACATTTCTAGATTTCTAAAAGGTGATGGACGCTGTGTTTGTCTTGCAGACATTCAACATGTACTACTATGAGTCCAACAATGCCAACCTGTGGTTCATCAAGGAAAGCCAGTATGTCAAGATTGATACCATTGCTGCAGATGAGAGCTTTACACAGGTATGACCCCACACACACGTACATGTATCGTGTATATGACATGCAAACATACACTCTGACATGTACATTGAATATAGGGCATCACAAAATACATAATAATGCAACTGTGAATTGAGATTGTGGTGTATGTGGTGATAGGATCCTAATAACAGAGCTACATTGCAAAAATTAGATATTCATCATTTACCACAAACCCTTAGAAAATTAATCAAGGTTTGAATGTGGGTTGTATGTAAAATGTTTTTTACCTTATTCTATTTGCCCGTAAAATTGTCAGGATTTTGAGGACATCATGGGAATATCATCTCTGAGTTTCTAGCAGCATTTATCGAACAGAAACCTTTTGGACTGACAATATATCAAAAAGTAAAAGTGCTAAGGTTGAGTGTTCCCATTTACCTAAGACGTGTAAAATTTTGCCCACAGGTGGATGTTGGTGACCGCGTCATGAAGCTGAACACAGAAGTGCGCGACATCAGCAACCTGAGCAAAAAGGGCTTCTACCTGGCCTTCCAGGACCTGGGCGCCTGCATCGCTCTGGTCTCTGTCAGGGTCTTCTACAAGAAGTGTCCCGTCACTGTGCTCAACTTGGCCCAGTTCCCCGACACGATAACGGGCGGAGACACGGCGCTGGTGGAGGTCCACGGTGCGTGCGTGAATGCCTCGGAGGAGTTCGAGGCTCCCAAGATGTACTGCAGCGCCGACGGAGGCTGGCTGGTTCCCATCGGGAGATGTGTGTGCAAACCGGGCTTTGAGGAGAACAAGGACGTCTGCCAACGTGAGTGGGGTGGGGGTCCCGCGGACATGTGTGGGATGTATTTGGAAGTGTGGGAATGGTTTGGTGTTTGAAGGAGAGATAGAGAGAAGGACAACATTAGAGGCAAATGTGCACAGTGCTTTCATGTGCATGCTTCAATGCCCTCTGTATGTGAAGGAACTTTATTATTGCATCACTTTAAGAATTTTGTTGTGAGACGATGGATGCTATGACTGTATTTAGGTTGCTGATGCACTGTCTTTGTAAGAGAGTGTGAGTGTGTGTGTGTGTTGTGTGAGACTCAGTGTGTGTCATCATGGGTGTCATAACTCCAAGTGACTTTTGCACAGCTCCCAACACTGCCAGGGCAGTTCTCACAGAGGAAAGGGTAGGAGTTGCTTTGAGGCATCTCCTCTTCTTTTCCCATGTGTGTGTGTGTGTATGTGTGTGTGTGTGTGTGTCAGAACTGAATATTTAATTTTCCGTGCTGAGTGGGGGAAAGCGGTGAGTGTGTGTGTGTGTGTGAGAAAAGTGCTCATTGACGTGTGTTAGTGTTGTAGCAGGAGAGGAAAAGGTATGCCTTAGGAAGCAGATTATTGAGTCGTAAAACTCCACAGATGGTGTGCGCTGTGTCTGTGTGTGTAGACTGTGTGTGTATGCATTTGAGTGAGCAAGCTGTATGAGACTCCCAGTGTCACCTGCCCCTACGGGCTCTCTTCCTCCCCGAAAAGAAAATGGAATCATAGATATTCATCACTGCAAACTTGGAATCGGAGCACATAATGCAATTTCACTTGTTTTGGAGGAGCAGCAGCCAAGATACCCAGAGAACTTGGCAGTTGGGCCTTGGAGACAAGTGAATAAGAACAAGCTGTACTCTGCAGTTTGCAGACTGGTAATGTGCACAGATTGTGGCAGAACTCCGGCTGCATCTCAATCATGGAACACAGGCTGTGGAGCTACACGTCTGTCTTGTAAAACGACACGCTGCCTTTATATGAGCAGTGATCTCACATGATTCCACGAGTGTGTCGGTCAATGTCACGCTCCCTCTATTGAAACTTTATTTAAAATGGGTCTGACGCAGCAAAGCGGTTGACCTCAGTGATCTCCATGACCTCATCAGTCTGCTCCCCCAGTCTGATCACTCCGCGGAAAATGAATACAGCGATGTAAGCGTGTTTCACAAGCCAGCTTTAACTCAATAACACAGTGCTTGTGTGTGTGCATGTGTGCTATAGCCGTGTGGAGAAGTAACGATGAAGTCTTATTGTCAGTCTGAGGTCAGGGGTCAGGAGATATATGGGTCCCTTGTCTAACGAGTTATGGCCACTACAGATGTGTGTGTGTGTGTGTGTGTGTGTGTGTGTGTGTGTGTGTGTGTGTGTGTGTGTGTGTGTATGTGTGTGTGTGTGTGTGTGTGTGTGTGTGTGTGTGTGTGTGTGTGTGTGTGTGTGTGTGTGTGTGTGTGTGTGTGTGTGGAAAACTGGTGTCTCCAACACTGGGGGAAAAGCCAGGATTTGGAATTCCCTTCATTTCAAGGCTGATTTTCTGGTGTGGCAATTTACTCTGGAAACAATCAAAAAGCCTTTTAATTCCTTTGTGGGGAACTGAAGCTTCTCTGCTGCAGGGTTGTATGCGCCACCTCCTCAATATTAGGAAAAAAAACATTTCTGAGGGATCTTGGGAGAGATTTGCATAGCAATGAGATGGAGAATGTGAAAACATATCTGATATTTGGTTGTAGCCTGTGAAATAATGCCAAACGCCTTTGGAAACCAGCTTTCTTCTGATACCTCCACCAGGGAGCTTTTTTTTCGCCCTTGTCCATTTGTTTGTTGGTTGGTTTGTTTAATTCTGAGCAAGATTAAGCAGCCAATGCAGGAAGGATTACCACGAAACTTGGTGGAGGGATGTGGTTTGGGTCAGGGAAGAACCCATTTAATTTTGGTGTGGATCCCGGAATCTTCTATCACTTTCGGAGACACTGCGACATTTTTCAAAATTTCCACAGATTTTCAGGGGTATCATTTATTAATCCTAATGAAAAAACTATTAAGGGGACACATTTCTATACATGTGTGCTATTTGGTGCACCTTGATTGGATTTAAGGGGACTGTTTGGCTGCTGGTTAAAACGAACTCCTGCACGTGCCTCTGCTCCCATACTGCTCCCTTCCCTTGTCAAAATTTCCCTCAGCCAACCTGAGAAACTGCATCTGTAATCAGCCTGCTGTTAACAAAGACATGAGAGGACACGGAGACGTGCGGCAACCCGGTGCGTTGCGCTTTAATGTGTCCCAGAGAGAACAAGGGCCGGGCTTTTAAAGAGTCTCCTCATCGCTCTGCGTCGGCTCCAAACAAAAGGTTCCTGCCCTGACACAGGCTGTGGGTCTTCCATAGGGAAAACACACACCGCTAATGCATTTAAATCACCTTCTCCTCTCCCGTTTGCTGTCACACAAAGAGATGAAGGGGTGAGGCAGGGGAGAGAGCTGGAGCAAGGACTGTGGAGGGCATTTGTAATTATTACCATTGTGCAGGTGAACAAGCCTTTCAAGGGATGCCTCGAATTCTCTCTTGTCTCTTGTTCCTTTTGTGCGCGCCTGTTTCCCTCTTTCCGACCGTTTAGCTGCTCTGGCGCTCATTGTTTTCCACGTATAATGTTCTGTGTAAATCTTTTCACAGTGTTTTGGCCTCTCTAGCCTTTTATTGTTCTCCATGTCGCTCTCCCTCTTTCGTTCCCTCTCCTCCTCCTCTCTCTGTCTCCCTCTCTCTCTCTCTCTCTCTCTCTCTCTCTCTCTCTCTCTCTCTCTCTCTCTCTTTCTCTCTCTCTCTCTCGGTGTGAGGCGCTAATGGAATCATTACTAGCTCTCTGTGTTAGACAAACACCAGACACCTCCAATTACAGCCTTTTTTCCCCGATCTCTGGCTCTCAGTCCCCTCCTCGCTGCTATTTTCTAACCTTGCTCTGGTGTCTGCTTCTATAATGGGACTGTTCTCCACCTCTCTCCCTCCGCGGGCCCCCCTATTTTGCTCCTCACCCATCTCTTCTGATATTGTCTTCCTTTTTCACCTCACCATTTTTCCTTCTGTCCCCCCCTCCTCTCTCCTCCCCGCCGGCACAGCACTCATCTACTCTGTCCGCTCTCGTTAAACATTTATGGATCACGGGTTCATCTTTCTCTTTTTCTATTTTCCCACCCCTGCTTGCTTCTTGTCCCCTAAAGTGACGGGCACATTGTGTTTATATATGTGTTGATGTACACAGAGAAAGCAGCGGCAGATGATGTGATCGGAAAAGGTGAACAGGAAATGTGGTCTTGATTTATTGAAACACGATCAACAACAAACCACAGTTTGTGGCAGAAGCTTCTGATTGTTTGTGATTGTCAGTGATATTTTGTTCTTCATTCGAGATAAGGTTGAAGTTTCTGTATGTTTCTCTTATCGTCAGCATATTTCAATTGAGTTCCTGTAAAATTCTCCTGAAAGAACTACGTAGAACTGACTGCAGAAATGACACATCCACGTAAATCCTTAAAGATTCACAAATGACATCATACAAATATAAAAAATGCGCAACTATTCAATGAAAAAATAAAAATACGCAAAGAAGTATAAAATAGAGCTCTTCATTAAATCATAAGTTAACGCAAGTCGAGGTAAGAGGAGGTGAAGCGCATACACTAGCAGCAGAGTAAAGTGACTGATATAAGTATGATGAATAATATCACTAATATGAATAAATTATATAAATTATATGAATATTGCACAGTTTTTTTTGTGACTTGACAAATACGATAATAATTTAACAGTGTTGACATGACATGATGAACATGATTAATAAATATTGCACAAGATACATGTGATAAAATTGCACAAGATACATGTGATAATATTGCACAGCGGAGACTTGTGAGTCAAACAAAATGGATGTTATAATAAAGTTTTTAGTTAAACTGTAAAATATCAAGCATTCAGTACATGTCTTTGTCTTAAAGGATGAAGACATGTAGCAGCCCCCAAAAATTCATATCCATTATAACTTGGACACTTGGACTATGTGGCAAAGGACACATATTTGCTTTTTGGATCGACACAATGGCTTTGGTCTTTTCATGGAATTTATTGACAAAATAAAAGGTGAAGCCTCATCCTTTAATATATAAAGCTGCAGCGACTTTTAAACCCATTATTATTACTTTGTTTTGTTGAGAGCTGTGAGTTCTATGTGTCTTGAGGTGAGCTCTAAACACCCCCCCGCTCCGATGACTGTGACTCTGCTGCTCAATCACACAAAATCCTACTCATCTGCTTTGTCACTGCTGGAGTTGCGTAATCTCTCCGTCTCCCTCATGGCTATTCGAACACATACTCTCTCCCTCTCTGTCACATACATTTGCACACCCTTGTCACTTCTCCTCAATCTCTCTCTTCCCTCCAAGCGGAGGCCTCTGTCTGTGCAAGCCAAAGCCCTCCCGCATCGTAAGCTCTTTTGCTTTCTTCCCTCTCTGTGTCTTGGTCTCTTGTGCATTCTGTTTCTGTTCTCCCTCTCTGTCTCCGTCCGCCACTGTTCCTTCTGCCCCCTCCGTTTCCACACTGCACTCCCTTGCCCTCTCCCGCTGTCTCTCTGTCTCACAGCTGGTGGAGGATGTACAGAATTGTTCTCTCAAACCTCTCCTGCTTTAAGCCCCAGAGGTACATGTTGAAGGGCAGGAGTGTGTGTCGGGTGCATGTGAGTGTGTGTGTGTATGGTTGTGACTAAGTATGTGCTTGTGTGTGTGTGCGTTCTGTCCTTCGCTGTGTGTCTGACAGCACCAATTACTGCCTCAGATGCCGGAGAGATGGAGGAGACGGAGTGGAGAAGGACAGACACCTGTCACCTTAACACAAGTTCTCTTGCTCTCATCTCCTCTCTCTCTCCTTCTCAAGTATATAGGTCAGCATGACATGTCCGTCCGTCCGTCAGTCCGCCGGCTCTACCTGTCTAATGGTCTCCTTCTTTCCTTTTCTTCGTATTCATTTGTCTGTTTGATGCTGCCAGTATGAAGCAAGAACTCGTTTTAGGAGCGGAAAGTCGGGCCACACGTTGCTCAACTGATTCGCTTACTCTCCTGCTGCTCTTTTCACTTATCAAATTGGAGTAAAACCAGTGTCAATCAGAGTAGGAAAAACTCCAATGTGCCTCCAATCCGGTGGGAATTGCCTTGTCAGATTTGTGTCTATTTACAGACACTACTGGTTACAACTTATAAATACTTTACTTTATATTTGGAGAATCCACTTGGCATCCATCCATTCTCTATACTGATTATCCTTTCAGGGTCGTGGGAGGTTACAAGAAGCCAGCTGTCATTAAGCGAGAGGCAGGATACACCCTGGAAATGTAGCCAGCAGTCACAGGGCCGACTTTGTTTACTCTCAGACATGAACTGACCTCTGGATATTCTCCTGAGTTGATCCTGACAACCCCGGGTTAATACTCAACGAGAATGTCCAAATGAGCCCATGTGAGAACACAGCAGGAGATTCTCTGGAGGATCCCGGAAGGATCACTGTGTTGATGACATTTCTAGTGGTAAAAAAGAGGAGCCGTACACGTATACTCAGAAAAAGATATCGACTTGAAAAGACAATAGGATTCGAGAGAGAAAAAGTAGTTGTTTCTGCAGTGGAATTTATACATTATGTCTTGCCTCCTGCAAGCTCTGCCAAGATTACCCCTCACCAGAGTTTTTCCTGTTGTTGTGAACATGTCTGGCCTGGGCCTTCTCCTTCTGCGTTGTTCATATATGAGAGGAAAACTCCTGGGAAACTCCAGACCCATTATCCAAATCTGTTCATGTCTGAAAGGGACTGTACAGAGACAAACAACCATTCACACCTTCAGACAATTTACACTTTCAGAAATATTCTTGCTGTGAAGCGACAGTGTTTATCACTGGATCACTGCCGTCCACTTGAACAGTATAGTTTTCTCTTTCTGAGACAGCTGGCCCATTTACTAACTATTCTTGATATTACTAAATCAAGTTCTATTATAAAGTAAAACAGATTGCAGTCTAAGGGGAGGTTTGTGTCAGACTACTTGGCTGGGCACAGTAAAGTTTTGGTCTGGTTGCCAGGTTTGGGATCGTTGTGCCTTTGCAGGGATCAAAACCAAGTCTGTGCTCATTCTCAAAGCAAGAAGACCTGCCGTCTGCCACAGAATAGCTCCAGTGATGAACTATTTCTTTGAAGCAAAGCCAAGTAACCTTTAAGCCAGGCAAACATCACTTCACACCGCTTCACAGAATCGTACCCTCTCCAAACCTTTTGACTGCGACTATGAGATCATTACTTTTGGGAGGGATAGATAAAGCCTGTACAATCTCATTTTAAGAGAGAAAACAACTGTAGCTTGATTTTAACATAACATTGGTCAACCTGTAGAGGGTTCAGTTCAGCTTTCTGTCTGCCCAGAGACCAGCAGCGATCTGAGGCCTCCTGCTCGACCAGTCAGCCGATCAAAACTGGCTCTGACCACGGCGCTGCGATAAAAACCTTATTTCGCTTTCACTTAAACAGATATGTGCCAGTAAAATGATACTTGTACTATAAGGGCTCAAGATTGTAGATATGGACTAAGAAGAATATAATGAAACAAAGAATATGACCACACAAAAGACTGCATATACACACAAACACACACACCCCCACCTAGAAACAATAGACTTTATATCTCATAAGAGGATTGCAGTCTCTGTTCATAATGAAAGGCTTGAGCTGGAAACAGATGTAGAAAAGGCTAATCTTTGCACCTGTGAAAGAGCTTTACTCATTTACAGTGTGTGTGTGTATGTATGTGTGTGTGTGTGTGTGTGTGTGTGTGTGTGTGTGTGTGTGCGCGATGCTGAAAGCTCAGTAGGGAAGCTGCCTTTCTTTATTGCCTCTCCAACTCAGAGCTTGATCTCTGCCTCTCTCCTTTCAACAAAGGTGTGTGTGTGTGTGTGTGTGTGTGTGTGTGTGTGTGTGTGTGTGTGTGTGTGTGTGTGTGTGTTCAGTGGAGGCAGCAGGTAAAGTGAGCATTTTTATGTTGATCACATACAGACTTCTGAAGGTCAAGGGCTCCCTCCTGCATTTAGTATGTTCACTCTCTCTCTCTCTCTCTCTCTCTCTCTCTCTCTCACACACACTCTCCTTTCTTTGCTCTTCTCTTGGTGGCAGCTCGGGGAGCTTGAGAGCACAAAGGTGTGGGTAAGAAGGAGTGGGCGGTGAACAGAAGGGTTTAGACAGCAAGTAAAGAGACTTTTGTGTGTATACGGTCCTCACCCCATGTGCGTGTATGTGAGTGTGAGTGTGTCGGTCCAATGCTGTAGGCATTAGGGCAGTAAGCTGTGGAAGTGTTAGGCAGCGGGGTGTTATTACTAGACAGATGTTCTTAAAGGACAAACGGATAAATGGGCCAAGTAAAGGCCAGTCATCTGTCCCTCTACCTGTCTGTGTGTGTGTCGTTCTGCTGCTCTGCTTGTCCGACTTCCCTCTTCATTCATTTGGATAATGACAGCCACCTTTGCCTTCATTTCTCCTTTATTCGCCGTTATCTCCACTCTCTCATACTCCATCCATTTCCCTCTCCCTCCTTCTCATCTCCTCTCTTTTGTGTTTGAATAAATGACACACAAAATTACAAAGGCTTAGGCGCTCTGGCTATATCCTCAGCACACCATAGTCCCCGTCTACATACCCACACAGCGCTGACCCAGATAATATTCACGCAAAGCCTCCCAGCAGCTCCCCTCTCACTGTGGCCGATCACTCGCCAGACATAACCTGAGTTGCCAAAAGCCACCTTTGGCGTTTGCACCACTGAAGCATTGGCCACCGTGAAACCCACGGACATCGAGACGGTTTGGGAAGACGGGACCTCGTGCAGCTCGTGGAGTCTGGTGCAGTGGGTTGTGCTGTGTGAACAAACCCGCAGAGAAAACGAGGAAAAAGCAGGCCAAGGACTGAGTAACTGTTAACGCATGTTTCGACTCTTCAACATCTTTATTTAGCACTATTCCCCACAGGCAGACGCAGGAGAGAGCTAGGAGGGAGGTGGAGAGGGCAGAGTGTGTCTCCTCTGGGTACAGTTGTCATTAATTGGCTGCGTTTCAGATGCTGTTGTGTTCCAGTTAGTGATAAACACGTGTGCACTCCTGGGAAAGTCAGTATAATCTCAACATTTAGTGTTGGATTCGTGTTGAGTTTTTGCTCCATTCAGGATCAGGAGAGGTGAGTGCGTGAGCCGGACGAGCGGAGGAGGCGTGCAGGCACAGGAACAGGAAAGCAGCCATTGACCCCTTCCCCTCTGGCCCCTCCCTCTCTTTCTTTCTAGTTTATGGATGGCTTCCAGATGTACGATCGGCCTGTCAGACTGATTGGGCCGCTGTTGCATAGTTATTATGTTCCTGCTCAGCTACAAACACGATGCACGGATATAGCCACAGTCAAAGTCCACTTTGTTGCTGCTTTCATCTGCCGACCTGCTGCACTATTATTCTAAAGCCAAGGGGAACGTTTCAGAAAATGTGAATAAATGAGGTTACACAGAGCCTGATGAGTGATGCAACACATTTTATTTTTATATATGTTGATTTAGACCAGTTGCTGCAGTATTACAGGTATACATTGAATGTTTGTATGATAGCTGCAGAGACATGAGGCAAAGATGAGATGAAAGAGACAGGAGCAGGTTGGTGCTCTGCACATTACGGGGATTTAGATATTGTCTTCTAGCCTGTTTGGTTAGTAAACCACATGATCAGCAGATGAAGCAAAAAAAAAAAAAATCCTCCGTCTCACAATCATAAATATTACATATTACATATTACATTCAGACATCAAGCACAGCCTTTCAAAATATATAATTATCTGCAAATCCCTTTAAGAAGAAACACAAATGTTGGTATATAGTGAAATAAATTAAATATAACTCGCAGAAAAAGGAGGCTGTTTATAACTCCTGACCTAGCCTGAGATTATTCAAATGTCATATGAGGACAAAGATAACATGTCACAGACGACTAACATCATCACTGAGGTCCGTGAGTATCACTGCCTCTTAAAGCTGCTTCATGAGAACATCTGCTCATATATCTAATTGTTTGGTCGATATTTATTTGATGAAAAGCTTGTGTGTCTTTTTTATGGAGAGCACAAAGGAAAACGATAGGAACGTGCAGTGACAATTTTCCCAAGAGGGGATCCCTTTGTCTGTGACAACCTTGATTTCCTAAGTTGCGCTGAATGGGCGCTGTATCTGTCAGGTGGGACATGGCACTTGAGGACATCTACTGAGGAATGCATGCAGATCTGTTTTGACATGACTCTGAGTGGGGCAGCGATCTCCAGCATTCTCTTTCTTAGCGTTTCCTCTGTGTGTTGTGTGTTTGTTCTTTATAAACGGACCACGACGCGGCTGTGCTCTTCTCCTGCGGACTCACGACACAATGATGAAGTTGATCATTCTACGCTGAGATTAATGACAACGCAAATACACAAAATCTTTGTGTGTGCGCGAGTGACGTAGAGAAAAAAGGCATGGGGCTCTCCTTTCCAACTCCGCCTGTGAGAATGAATTATTGAGAGTGATGAACTGAAAATAACGTGGCTGAGGAAAGGTGGTGCAGCGCTCCTCCTACACACACTTTGTTGGTCACGGGGCCGGCCGATGTGGGCACGTTTACTGGTGTGTGTGGCACAAAGTGTGTATATGTGTGTGTGGGCTGTATGTGTGTGCTGGAGTGTATCTGGGGACAGACACGGATCTGAGGAGATGGTGATTATGGTGTGTTAAAACTCTGCAGATTGTGTTTTAAGGAATCTTTAAGATATATGTGTCTAGAGAGAGCGACATTGTGTGTGTACTTATAGAGATAGATACAAATCTTTGTGTGTGTGTGTGTGTGTGTATGCTTTTGCTTTGCTGGTTATATTCATCTTTGTCTTCTTTTGGCCTTTTGTCTTGATGGCAAAATAGACAGAAGAATTCGTTATTCAGTCTGTGCAGCTAACTCCCAACAGACTCCTTCTATAGGCCTGTCATGGTATGTCTCTCTCTCCCTCTCTCTCTGTCTGTCTGTCTTTCTGTCCCTCGCCCATGACCCCGTTCACACACAGAACACACACATGCACCTGGTATCTATTTAATCTGTTTTTAGACTGCAGTATAACAACACCGGCTCAAAATTAGTGAGCCATCAACTTGAATTACCCCTATAGAGAAGTGTGTGTCTGTGTAGATGTGTATTTGCTTTAATTCGAATGAAATTGAGAAATCTATCCCTGTGATTTTCTTTTTTTTTGGAGGGGTTTGTGTATGTGTGTGTGTGTGCCTGTCAGCGAGAGAGTAAATATTTGTGCAGGGGCTCTGCAGAAGGTCAGGGTCAACGTATGACAGACAGCCTACTGGGAAATAAGACACACATACAAAGACAGACTCTCTCTCTCTCAACACACACACACACACACACACACACACACACACAAATAAAGTAGGGATGGTCAGAGAGAGAACGAAAAAGAGATACACACAGAAAGAGTCAGAAAAATAGAACCAGAGAGTTGGGGGTGGGGGGGGGGGGGGGGAGACGGAGAGAGACAGAGAGAAAAACAGGAAGACAGAGTAAGACAGAGAAAAGACAAATATGGACAGAATGAGAATGAGAAATGGTGGTGGTGGGGGGCATCGTCCCATAGTTCTCCTTGGCTGCTCTCAGTAATTGGCTGGTATCCCGAGAACAGAGAGTAGATCAGAGAGCAGCCGGAGTGTACTCATGTGCTTCATGTACTGGACATCACAAACCAATTCATATCCGGTCTGACCGCGTGTGTGTGTGTGTGTGTGTGTGTGTGTGTGTGTGTGTGTGTGTGTGTGTGTGTGTGTGTGTGTGTGTGTGTGTGTGTGTGCCAGTCAGAGAAGTCATAAGATACCATAAACACAGCGAGGTTCTGTCCTGAGATGTCAATCACGGAGGCCTACGTCTTCTTTGTGGACACAGCTCGTGTCTCTCATCCACTCTGCAGCCAAGTGATCCAGTCTTTACAGGGTCGGTTTTTACAGAATACATCACAGTTTTTGACACTATCCGAAAATTACTTTGGATTAGAAAGATTGCAAATTTATGGGGTTATCTGAAAAGCTGGTTTTGTAAACTCAACTCTGAAATAACAACCACAGGAGTTCAGGTGTGCAACGGCAAAGTTTTAAAATAAATATCCACTCTTTCTATGCTCTAGTTTCAACATTTCAGAACTTTTTTCCAACTAACGTGCTCCAGTTTTCAAATGACAATTTACAAGGTTTCAAACCTGGAAAACAAACTGAGGCACAGCGGAAGAGCAGTGAGAAATTTGAAATGTGTTTGAGAAACACTGTAAAAACAGCACTGCAGTTACAAGTACAAAATATTGTTTGCAGAGATTTAAAATTATTTTCTTCCTATTAAAACATTAGTTTCAATAATACAAAACCTTGTTTATTATTTCAAGCTTCCAAACGCACAGTTTCAACCTTTCGAAGCCATTTTTTCAGTTTCAGTATATGATTTGATATTTATCCCACAGATATCACTGTTTCTTGCTTTCTCTCTAATATAATGACCAGCAGTCAATGAACTACGGTAAAATAACCACCAGGCCATGATTCAATCATTTGATAATGTGCAGACACAAACACAAAACTGTCATATTTTAAAGCTAGTCATTTAAATTCTTTCAGCTAAATAATAAGAACCTCAGGCTTTCATTTGACAATAGTCTTCACTTATAATCATTTCTGGGAGGTCTTGTCACCACATGGAATAAATCTGCAGTAATATAAATGATATATTCTGAGTATGTGATACTAACTGTAACAATGCAGTTAAATACCTGTACATGCCTTTAATTGTTCAGGAGGCAGTGTGGTCCATAGCGTCCTTACCTGGTATAAACTGTTCTTCACTGCCCTTAAATGCCAGTGGAAATAGTGAATCTTTAATTATTTCTTGTTAACAGACATTGGAATCAGATGTTAAATTTAAGTAAGTTGACGGTTGGATGTATTCCACTGAATCTCTCTGGAAGGCAGACGCCCAAAGTGCTGACGTTCTGTACCAGTGAGCACCAACTCAATTGCAGCACTGAAAATCATGAATACTGTTTGTTCCCAGTAGATTGGTGGCTATTATAATCAAATTGCAGTTGCAAACTTGCATTTAAAACACACAATATGGCAAGAAGCCCTTCAATGCAGTTTAAATGGTTGTTCTAGCAATAATTTTAACATTCACAAATATTATTAATTCTAAATACTTGCATTTACATGACTTTGGCAAAGAGTGAAACATCATATCATTCATCACTGTCTGATGGTCAACCATGTATTTGATAATTTTTGAAATATTTTTTTATATATATTTTGAAGGAACTGAATATGATTTTTTCTGATAATTTATCTTTGAAGTTGTCATTTCATGTTAGATCATGATCATGACTTTGTAATGTCTGTTGGTGTATCTCATAATAATCAATCCTCTGGGCTATAAGCATTGGGAAATAATTATGTAACAGATATGGTTGGTTGACTTTTATGTCAAGTGTCCCCTAAAAATCTGCTAAAACAAATGGTTGACGTGATTTACTTCAGAGTTTTGTTGATGATTTCTTGTGTATTGGTTCGGATGGTTGCAGCATCCACACTATTTTTACAGGATAGAAGGTGTGCGTGTGTGGGTCTGTGTGTGCGTGTGTGTGCGCGCGCGTCACAGGATTAGTAGTTATGGTGAATATTATGGTGTTAAAGGTTGTTATGAACTCCGATTAGGGATTAGAGGATGTCAGCAGGGGGCTGAAGCCCGGTGCTGACATCTCTATTCCTCACACACATACGCATACGCACACACACACACACACACACACACACACATTTTATACTCTGCTCTCTACAAAAAGATCCCCACCACACACACACCACTACATTACTTCCACTTATTAACAAGGGAAATTGTTGGCGACACAAACACTCTCAGTTGATAAAGTCTCATGTCCTGTTCACACACCAATATTCAGTACAGCACCATATAACACACAATGACTTGTTCGTACCTAGATGTGTGTTGTTTTTTTTTTACTCGGCACATACGTTTGTTCAGCATGAAGACATGTCAATTCGACCAAAAGCATGTTTCACGGGCGTGTACACACAAGTACAAACACACAAGTACAAACACACACACACATACGTTGTGCGTATGCGACCCCGGTGGCCGTAAAGAACGTCACATTCAATCTCGTCAGATTTCTCCAGTGACGCTTGATGTATCAATTTTTAAGTAGTTGGCCTCAACTAACACTGAAACACACACACATACACACACACACACACACACACAAGAGCACACATACTCACACTCAAACAAGCCGCTCTGTGCTCCTGGAGCTGTGGCACTCGAGGGGTACTAGAAGGGTTCCATCTTGAAAGCCTGTTGCCATGGTGACCATTATGGAGCTCATCTCCCTTGGGCCAGCAAGCTTTACACAACTTCCCTCTAAGAAGGACACACACGTGCATACACACACAAACTTTCACCCTCATGGTATACCACCCGCACCCATCCACAAACATAAACACACACACACACACACACACGAGTTGTCTCCTCTTTCTGCCCTTTATGGTAAAGCCGAAGGGGAGCCAATGTTTATCTTGGACCAAATGTGGCAGAAAGCAAGAGAACAAAACAATTGGTAGAAGATCCAGAAATGATGTTTTTAAGACGTGTGGAGCAGAAGACGAAGTTCACAGCGAAAGTCCGAGGAAATGTTGGTTTCAGAGAAGTGCAGCTGCTGCAGATGTTGTGTAAGCATGCAGCTGTCTGGCTGAATATATTTTAAACTTCAACTGAGAATGTGATGTTTGTGTTTCTATGTGCGTGCACTCCTGTGAGAATCTGCACTGGCCTTTTCTCATGCAAATGGTACAAATGCATTCCCTGAGCTGAACCCTGTACAGTCAGCATCTTCTGTCATTTATACAAGCAGCTCCAAAATGTTTTATAGTGTGCTGTAACCTTTCAGTCACACGTACACGCAGCTCATCACAGGACACGCTACAGATTTCACAACAGCGTGGTTTCGTAGTGTACGCCAATATGAAACATCACACTCTTTTCGTACCATACCTATAGATGACCCCTTATTTGAGTTAGCGTAAAGGCTGCATTTATAAGTATGTGCCTGCTTGTGCGTGTGTGTGTGGGTCCATGTGTGTAGGAGACATTATGTTCCTCCCATTGCAGTTAATTTTGGCCCACTTCTCTGGAGAGGTTTGTTCTAACACATCACATTCATGTCATGCTATGTAATTAATCCTAGCTTATGAAAGAAAGTGAGAAGGAGAAGTGCGTATAACAATCTGTCAGTCATTTTCGGGAACATTGGAGGAGTCGACCATAATTTTGATCATCGTCAAACTAATCAAATATGGAAAAAAATTCAGCGGTTCCAGTTTCAGAAATGTGACGATATGCCGCTCTCAGAAATCCTCGGCTTTGCAGTGTTGGTGGATATAATATAACCAGAAGCAGCACTGAGAATAGCAATGAGGCAGAAGATGCATATAAACCAAAATCTGATAAGAATTCAGTACAACGTATTTGACCCACTGTTAATATACATATAGGGATTTGTAGTGCTTTAAGCAGATATCCTTGTAGTTTGGGAAATGATTATGGACTTTTTAATTATTGTGAGTCATTTTATAAATGGTTAAAGAATAGAATCAGTAGTTGCGACACTGAAAAACAACAGAAAAGCCTCGGAATAGAGCAGCAGTCAGTCATCTCCGAGTGTACAGCGTTTCCCCAGAGGAGAAAGTTGGGCTGTTCCCTTCTCAATCAGTGTGTGGTGACTGAGGGTGTGTCCTGAGTAGCAGTACTATATCATATCTAAGAGCTATCGATTGGCATAAATACACTGAGTCTCTCTGGTGACTGGATGAATATTTAATAAGACACTGGATCTGAGGCCAGTCTTTGTCTTTAGAAGAAACACGTGCACTCACATCTCACACATTCACACACACACACACACACACTCTACACAGTCAACTGTTACTCTCAAGATGATGCAAATTTAGAGTTAGTTCACAGTTTGACAACATACAGGAGCTTTTGCGACTAAACTTTTCCTCTCCTGTGTGAGTGTATGTTTATGTGAGCACTGTCTCACTTCCTCAGCCTTCTTGTCCCTTTTTCATATCTACGGTAAATCATTAATCATGGGGGAACCAAGTCAAGTAACACATTTCCCATGGGGCAGACACTGGGAGTAGCTCGAGAGAGAAAAAAGGGCTAGAAAAGCAGGAGAGAGAGCGAAGGAGAGGGGGGGGGAAGGGGGGACTTTGAGAGAGAAAGAAAAACTGGAGTGAGAACGAGGTGGAAAAGCAAAGTGGAAAACAGAAGAACAAGAGATGGAAGCTCCACTCGGGGAAGGCCAAGCTCCCATTCTTGAACAAAGTTTTTTGATCGGGCAGTTGTTCGGACGCCAGGCCTGGCATGGGGCGTCCTGTCTGTCCTCTCAGCACCGGGGTCCTTTGTGCCTCTGTGGCAGGCCTGCACCCAGAGCCAGGACTCTCCGGATGAAATGTCTCCGGAGAAAAAGCTGCTTTTTTTCCACCCTGCTCGCACAACCCAGCCAAGAGGAACACACACACACACACATTAACACACACACACACACACCAGCACAACACATAGGCACCCATTACCTTGGAAGTTGACAGCAAGGAGGAAAGAGAGCACAAACCCTTTGAGAATTATCACTCCCTTTTCTTTCTTTCTTTCCTTCCTTTATTTTGTTCTCTCTATTTCACACCTACACACACACTCATTCCTTTTTCCAGTGTTCTCTCAAGTCTTTTGGGGATTGTGCTAGTGGACTTTGCTCCCCGATGATGAATGATTTGCCTAAAAATACTGTCTGCATGCAAGCGAGTGAGCACAGCGTCCAGGTGGAGCAACTTACCTCCACAGTGAGAAATCACACTACTTTTAGGCCACTTTTAAAATTCCTCTATCCGCAGGTTAACCACAGCGTTGAGAAAGCGTGTGTAAGTGTGTGTGTGTGTGTGTGTGCGAGTGTAATAATTTACAGCCTTTCTGGGACGAGTGACATGTAGCTTGATTAAATCCGTGACCTTCACCACCCGCGCAAGCAATCAGCAAGCAAACACACACACGTTCACTCAAAAACACCCGTTCACTCAGTCACGCACACACACACACGCCGCATACTTAACACCTCCTCACACACGGGCGCTCAGCATACCAACATGCAATCAGCACCTGGTGGATTGTAGCGCATCATTGATCCAATCGATTCACAAAATACAGGCACACACACACACTCTCTCTCACACACACACACTCTCACACACACACACACACACACACACACACACACACACACACACACACACACACACACACACACAAAGCTATCGGATTGTATTTGAGACACCCTCATTTCCCTTACATGGGGTTTGTGCACTGCAATACTATTTACCACAGTGGCAGAGCAGGCTTGCGAGGATGGGAATACCAGGCAGCCTATGAATGTATAAATAAATACTCGTGTAATCTATATTCAGATTACTAAAGGGAAAGTCAGGAATTCCATTTTACTGCCTTGGATTCAAAAGGGAAATCATTCAAGTCCCCAGTCTATTTCCACATGCTGCTGCTTTTGAGCACCGCACGGTTTTCCCTCCCCAGTTTTATGACTCCACATAATGACTAAATATTCAGCCTGTGAAACAGCCATAGCAATACTCATATTATGGTACTGTGACTATTGGTGTGAGTGCAGCTGTGTTTTGTTTTGTTCCCCGTTTTGCCCGAAGATCTGAGTTTTATATAACAGAACTGGCAGTTGATCTGCTGTTGAACTTTGTTATTGCACAGTACGACCCTGTGGTTATACGGGCCTTCAGCCTGATGTATCTCTAATGTCACGATATATCAAATCAGACTATGTTTTCTTTTTCATTGCCATCGGTGCTGCACGGCACTTCTTATGACCTATCAGTATCTGTTGTGTCCCTGTTGTGTCATAACTCCTCCTGTCGTTTTGTACCTTTTTCAAGTTTCTGTTTTCCCTTGTACTCTTCTGAATCCTTTATTTTAAGGAACTATTTTTTTTAGCATTAATCGTCTCTATCAGTTCTGACAACATGGAAAAATGGAGACAATGCTCAAACAAAGTCAGCTGGGCCCCAAAAAACGACCTGAGATGTCTGTAAGCACAACTACAGGGGAAGAAGGAACTCTGTCTGTAACCTGTGGTGACTGTTTTATACGGACAGTCTGCGTAGTAATTCCCCTCTTTGCTCTCTTTCAGTGAAGTCTGGAAAACCCTGACCATTTGTTTAAATCCTCTCAGATTATGTGATTTCCTGTGTTTCTTGTCTCCTGACATTGTTTTTGGCAATCTTGCTGTGTTCCAAACACTCAATGATTACTTTGGCAAGTGTAATGTCATGGGAACCAACGTAAATGATGGCCCGAACTACAAAAACAAGAACCGACTTGTAATACACTGGAATTATCCCTAAAAGCATTTGTAACCATGTGGGGATTTCTGGCACAACTTCTCTTCTCCTCTTATAAGGTGTATAGAGAGGGGGGGAAGCATTAAGGAAAACTTTTGCTTTTAGCTTCTGGCCTTCGTCATCCTCATGCAATATATTACAAAGAACATTTAGATGGTATTTTACATGTGTAACCCTTGAGAGCATTTAGCAGCAGTTTACTCTGTCTGGAACATTTAAAAACTTTAAAAAGAAGTGTCTCGATGATTATGCCCTGGCACGTGCGGCTGCATTATCACATCGTCTAACTTCTCTATTGTCTGTCTCCTTGTTCAGCCTGCAGACCTGGCACCTACAAAGCATCAGCCACGGACGCCTACTGCACCAAATGCCCTCCTCACAGCTCGTCCCCACAGGAACAAGCAGTGGAGTGTGTTTGTGAGAAAAGCTTCTACCGCGCTGAGAACGACCCACGCTCGATGGCCTGCACACGTGAGTTGGATCGAATCAGACACACAGGCAATAACTCAGACACATGTAAATCGTGTTGGCCACAAACATAGTCATTAAAAAAGATGGAGACAGATTTCCGGGCCTACATGCTGCATACACAGTTAAATATTTGCATTTAGATGTTTACATTTCATGTTGTACAATGGCTTACAGTTACAATGATTGGATTACATTTCATTTGATTAGTCTGCGGTGTGTTCCTCGAAGAATTTACATTGCGTGGCTGTTTTTCATTTATTTATTTATAATCCTTCCATGTGCTCCTTCGTCTGCTATTGGATTACTAAGCACTAGATATACAGACATTTATATGACACACACCCACACACATCCATGTCTGCCAGTTGTGTGGTTATGGCACACAGATATGTCAGATGGGAAAACTGATATGGGTGATTCTCATTCTCTGTCTTCCTCTCGCTCGCTAACACACAAACACACACACACACACACACACACACAACACCAATGACTGTATATGAAGATTGACATAACATAATAAAACATCTCAATCACTGCTTGTTTGGCGGGCTGCAGTAAATGCCATATAACCTGCCCCCTCCATGTTCAAATTACATCACCAGCGCAAAACAGCAGCGGTTGTTCCAAGGATATTTCGCCTGGAGGAAGTGGACACACATTGCACAACCCAAACTTACACAAACAAAGAGCCAGGGGGATCAGAGCACATCCTCACGAAGGTAGACGAAGGAGAAAAGAAAAAGGAGTAGGAGGAAAGGCGGAGCAAAAGGCAGAGGCAGAAAGAGATGGATCTAGGTAGACTGAGAGGGATGTGGGGGGGAAAGGACAGTGACAGGTGGGGGAGAGAGAGAGAGAGAGAGAGAGAGAGAGAGAGAGAGAGAGAGAGAGAGAGAGAGAGAGAGAGAGAGAGAGAGAGAGAGATGGAGAGAGAGAGAGAGAGAGAGAGAGAGATGGAGAGAGAGAGAGAGAGAGAGAGATGGAGAGAGAGAGATGGAGAGAGAGAGAGAGAGAGAGAGAGAGAGAGAGAGAGAGAGAGAGAGAGAGAGAGAGAGAGAGAGAGAGATGGAGAGAGAGAGAGAGAGATCCTGAACTGAAAAAATACAGAAGACCTCTCACACGCACACACACATAACCCAAACCCATTATCAGATGGGTAACACGCATTAATCAGTGCAGCAGGTGAGATGTGACAGGTATTATCAGCTGGAAATGAGTAAGGGTTTGTTCAAATATGTATGGGCGCACACGCACACACATGCTCTCTTGACTGGTGAAGAGCACAGAGCGGGATGGAGAGGAGAAAATGAGGGGAGCGGGTGAAAGACATGGAGAATTACACTTAAGACCCAGTCGGTGAATAGAACACTGGGGGTAAATAGTGGACTATCGGAGGGATATAATTTAAATGTCATAAAAGGGCCGATCAGTAGAAACGATGATGATGGACAGTTAGGTGTGGCCCAGGGCAGTGGGAGGGTATGGTTTAGAAAAAGACAGAATTAGCAGCCCAGTCAGCACATCCTTTCAGCTGATTTATGACCGACAGCCTCAATTATCCGCAGCGTGGCTTCGATCCCTGATGCCCACGCTCAGCCATCCCCCATCACTACCCGCTCTTCAGAGGCCTTTTGCTGCTGGGAGGGCTAATCAGAAAAGTCCCAGGCCCTGCCGGCAGGCCCCCTGGGGCCCACTGCTTAGCCAAGGCCTGATGAGATGTCAGGCTGAATGGGCAACCATACGGCCAAATCTCCATATGGTTGAGATGTCTGCACCCTTACTGCACTGTGAGCAACCACAATCAGCCATTTCCTTGCCTCATACAATAAGAAGGAGGTGGTAAACACTTACCTCGATGGTGTGCGGGTGGTTTGTGGTTTGCTCAAGCTGACAATCTTGGTAATATGTAAAACTGATCTGCCAATGAAAAAGCACAGAGGCCCATGTTTAGACTTACCAGTGGTTGCACAACCTGTTAAATCTGTGAAACTACATCACTGTGTAAATTAAAACAAAATTGCACACACATAGGCCGCTAATTCATTTGAACAGGATCTTTGTTGTTGCCAGCATAGAGGACCCACGGCAAGAAAAACGCAGGGTGATCCTCTTTGATTCATGTTAACACACGCACGCTACCCTATGATCTGTCCTATTTAATTTATTCTCGAGTCTTTTATTTGAAATACGCACAATAAAATAATATATACATGCATTAACATCCACAAGGGTGAGCACGAGGCTTAGAATTTAGTGCTCACATAAAAGAGTGGAATTCAAACTCTCAGGTTTATTTGGAGACTAAATGCTTCTTTAGTCCTATTTTAAACACTCTAGACTTTTTAAATGTATGTATCAATGGAAACAGACTGAATCTGAATGTCTAATATATGTAAAATAAAAGAACATTTGTGAACTTGCCTGAAAATGATTACTGACACCCTTTTTGGTCTCCAACTCTACGCTACACTAATCATTCCAGTGGAGGTTGAGAGCAATATTAACTACTCTAAATCATAAAATGTACCTGACTCATGAGAAAAACGACTCAGAGCACTTTCAATAGATCATTGTCCACTCGCTATTTATTGTCTGCAGTGCAGCGCCCAAAGAGTATCAGTTACATTCACATGGTGAAAAAGAAACCTGCAGCCTGGAGTCTGCTATTTAACATCTCATGAAGTCTCTCTGAAGATGAATTCAAAGTTTGGTTGTGTAATATATCCTCAAAGTGTCACGTTTACAATCAGCCAGACTCTTCTCATCACTGTCTGTTCCATTAATCGAGCGCTAAGTGTCCACACTCTGGCTGGAGTCTGTTCATTCATTTCTAATTCAATCAATGTGAATTGTGTTTTAGAGAGGAACTGTATTAAATCGCTAATGAACAAGAAGACAATGCACGTTTAGATAATGTACATTTGGGGGGGGGGGGGAAATGACCAGTAGTAGTGCTGTTGAGCAATTTAAGGGTGGAAAAAAAATTGTATTAAGTCTTTTGTGGCTCCAGGGAAAGTTGCACAGAATCTGACAAATGGC